>NW_004524704.1:5977726-5980976 GCF_000260255.1 Octodon degus
GAAATGATAGCTTTCAGACTTACCCCAATTTACTTTAAAAAGTAGTTAGAACTTGAGGACCAAAGAATTTTGCACCCCCCTGGCATGTAGGCCACCAGCTTCAACAGCATATTTTATTTGCTTTGTTTTTACAGAAGAGAAGCCGGCTGATGTGGGTGAGGTGGTTTGCTCAAGTTAACACAACTGATGTCCAAAACCAGAAGGTCTGAATCCCTCACATACTGACTCTGCAAAAAGTACCCTCTCATCCGTGTATTTAGATTTTCAGATGATTGGACAGAAATAATTGATATTCTTGTGAACGGTTTAAAAATCAAGTTGTCACCACTGCAATGTGACTTCCAAATCAGGCAGCCTCGCCTCGTCTAGGGGAAGGTTTTGCGGTCAGAAGCCTCAGCACTCTTAGATCACATTCTCAATTGCCTCAAACTCTCACAAACCAGTGTGGAGTAGAATTATTTTCAAATAAGAGCAGAACTGCCAGATTTTATTTCTCAGACTATTCGAATAAGTGAAGGGTTTTTTTTTTTAGTCAAGCACAGAAATACTGAAGTTTCCATTAATAACTTGAATACTTATACTGAGGAAAAAACGAAACTGATGCCTTTGTAAAAGGCTCATGAATCATGATGGTTTAGTTTGTTTTTCAAACCTCAGCTTCTATTTCCATCATTCGCCCACTATGGCGGTTCTCTACCTGCAGGCCAAGTTCCCAGAGCCTCGCCAAGCTTTCCACTTTCCTTCCTTCATGAATATAATATTTTTAAAACATTTCTTTTATTTCTTTATTTTTTTAATCAATTTGTTTGTACAGGGTCTCACTGCGCAGTGTGGGCTCGTAGTGATCCTCCTGTTATCAGCCTCCCCAGCACTGGGATTGTAGGTGTGCACCACCACGCCTGGTATTGGTGGGCACAGCACACCCAGGGGTCGGGCAGGCGCAGCGTGCGGTGTGGGAGATTGAGCCACAGTCCCTGCACTTGCCTAAGCAGGAGATTAGTCTGCTGAGCTATCTTGCAAGCCCCATTTGCTTTATTTCTTTGTATCCACTCTTGAAAACATAGGCCCATTATTCTTTTCTTGGGCAAAAGAGCAATCGTTACTTCCTCCTTGACACCCGTTAGAATGTTTAAACTATTTCTTGGTGCGAAACGCAAGTACCTGCCTCCATGTCTTTGGGCCAAGTCCTTCTCTCAGCTTGTGCGTAGAAATATCCTGTAGTTATTAAGCTGCTGGCCTTATGCTTGAGTGAGTCTGGAACGAATATCTTGGTAGTGATCAGCTACAAGAATTTGGCCAAGATATTTGACATTTCAAAGTCTCAATCCCTTTCTGCATACAATGAGAATATATGTAAATTATATAATAATAATCTTAGGGAGTTCTATATGAACCCCAAATTTTGTAATATGATGACTATAATGCCAGTAGATTTTTGTATTTCAATCATTAACACTGTACCTGAAGTTTTACATTTATATAACAAATTTTTAAGTAAAAATATATTAAAAATAAAGGCATATATGGTTATGTTTTCACTAGCCATAAGTAACTGCTATTACCCCATAGCATGATCGTAACGCCATACACAGTCAAACTGAGAAGACAAGGTCTTGCAGTAAGTAAGTGCTTACCATTCTGGAAACCTAATAATATAATTAACTAAAGCAGAAAAATTCTGGAAACCTAATAATATAATTAACTAAAGCAGACAGTAGAGATTCCAGTGACTTAAATTTGCATGTGAAATTAGTGAGCAAAATCATATTTTCTTTTAGGAGACAGAGACAGAAGCATCACAAGTCTGAGGCCAGCCCGGGCAACTTAGTGAAAACAAATCTCAAAATAAAAAAAAAATAAAATCTAAAGAGCTCAGGATATATTTCAGCACTTTTTGATTTCATTTCCCAAAACACAGTTCAGTGTGATTTTGAGATTGGGAGTCTCTCTTAATAACTAGTTCATATGTCTATCTTTAAAAAAAAAAAAACAGAACCCCTGGATTTTTTTTTAACGTGGAGTGCAGTTTCGCTCAGCTGATATTGGTAATAGAATATGGAAATTGGTAATAGAATATGGACCTATGGAAAAAATGAAACCACACAAAACCAAAACAAACACTGTTGTTTTATCCACAGACAGCAAAATGCACAGATAAAAGTGAAGATGGAATTAGGCAGGGAAAAGATAATCGTATATTGTAGCAAAGACTGAAGACCACTTATTATCTGTGTGGTTCAAGCATTTTCTTTATTAAGAGTGAGGCTTGTTGAATTTTCCTCCTTCTGCAGATACGGCACCAACAGGTTTCCCTAACAGGAGACTGGTTCTGAGACAACTAAAGGACATTTTCCTTATTCATCTTCTCTTCTAACACGAAGGATCTGAGTGGAACAGTGTCTGCAAGGGGTCTTAATTAGAAGGACACTGGAAGGGGCTAGCAGGGTTGGGTCAGTTTTTTGTTTGTTTGTTTGGTGGTACCAGGGATCGAACTCAGGACCTTGCACTTGGCGGGCAAGTGCTTATTCCACTGAGCTGTCTCCAAGAGCCAGACAGCTTTGGAGAGAATTGCGCATCTGTTCTCAGTCTGCAAGTGCGTGCTCCAGCTCTCAAATTTGTCAGTGCTCATCTGCGATGCAGCGATGTTCGAAAGCAGCGTGAAGCTTCCGGCACGCTGTCTGAAGCCTGCCTGTGAAACTTTATCTCATTTACTAACTTTGCTCTGTAGAAGTCTCCATAGCTGTGACATGAGAAAAATGATAACATCTAAATCATCATTTGTTTGTTTGTTTTCCTAATAATTAAGGAAAGGAATTGGCAATAATGGGGAAGAGAGTTTTAGTCAGTGGTTGAGCACTTGCCTAGCATGTGCAAGGCCCCAGATTTGATCCCCACATTATAAAACAACAAAACAAAGCAGAGAAACAGAAAACAAAGGAGCTCCTTCATGTAGGTCCCAGAGTCCAAGTCTTAGCGCCCAGTGTGCAGTCAGTGTGGTTTACGATCTTAGTTGAATTCATCACTATTCCATTGAAAAGCAGTTTTTGAAAATTGCTCATTTACTCATGTGGTACAGGGTCTCACTGTGAAGCTTGGACTCATAGTGGTCTTCCTGTCTCAGCCTCCCCAGCGCTGAGATTACAGGTATGTGCCACTGTGCGAAGTTTTGGCTGACACGGCATGCCTGGGATTAGAGGTCCTGCAAAGCAGGTGGTATTGGGGATCAAACTCGAGTCTTTGCACTTGCCAG
>NW_004524704.1:5982011-6001381 GCF_000260255.1 Octodon degus
AAAGGAGGGTACTCTGCAGATTACATTTTAAAAAATAAAGAAAATGCATTAGAAATAATACAAAATTTCACTGAGCAAAATAATAGGAATTCAACAATGGCTGCTGTATTGCATGATGTTATCTTCAAATTAGTTGTTTATGTTACCATATATAAACCTGCAAGATTGGTTAAAAAAACAAGGCAAAATAACAACAAAAATGGTATAAGAAATTAAAAAGAAAGAAATGAGAATAAAAAGAAAAAAGTTTAAGCATTAACTGTTCCTTTCAAAAGACCAGCAGAAATCAGCAGCACAATTATCCAAACTATCCTGCATATATCTACAAACACCTCTTTCCCTTCTTTCTTTTGTCCTTTTCCTCCTCCCAGTTTTTCCTCAGGATAGTCCTCTTTCCTTGTCAGTGATGTTGCAGGATCCAGACTCCCCTTCCCGGATTAAGTGTAAGTCTATGTTTACATTTCCAAAGTAATAACTGGATGTGTTCCGGTGTGCACTGAGAATTCTGGATCCATTTTCTTTTCATGAGTAAATAGGCAGATGCAGATTGGTAATACAGCTTTGAGTTCTTCCGTTATTACTATTTCTCCTTTATCTTCAGGCTTTGTCGAATTCAGACCAAAAACTAAATGGAGATTTAAGTACTAGGTCAGCATCATTTGGAAACTTCTGAATATGTGGAAACCTCTGTTAGAACTCAATCAATATGAGAATTACGGCGAATGAAATAGGCTTGTGTCTTTTTATGTATTTGGCACAGGGCTTTTCATCACATTAAACAAAAAAATAAAAGGCATGCAAATGCTCAACTCTACTTTGTTCTCCACTGCTAGGCAAACTGTCACTAAGGAGTTAGTGACACTTTCAGCTCAGGAAAATAAACTTTGGAAATGGATGGAGTGATAGTTGCCTACCAGTGTGAATCCAGCTAGTTCAGTCTGCTCCGATCTACTTTCCAAAACTGTTGAAATGCTAAAATTTGTGTTAAACATCTTTTTCTATAATCAAAGAAGGAAAACACTTGTTTATGTCTGGGGATTCCATTTCTTCGTCCCATTTGGCTTCTGTGCCATCGCTGTACTGAAATAGATCCTGCTAACATAAAGATAAGCTCCATCTTGCTAAATATGGGACACTGTAAAATCTTTATCTTCAGCACCATGTTTGAGGCAAACATTTTATTGAAATCTCATCATCTCTTGATTGCTTGAGTCCACACTGCTGGAATTTTTTTAACCACTCTTTTTATTCTTTTAATTATTTGCTAGTCTTCTCTCCCTGTGCCTGACAATTATATAATGAACTTTATCTAAGCTTTATCCTAGATCTTGTGATTCTTTCATTTTATAACATTGCCCCAAAATATCTTACCAATGTTGGTGAATTGAACTTTCAACTGTAAGCAGGTGAATATGAGTATGTACTTTAGTAAATATCTCTTTTGGGAGTTCTAGATAAAAATGTCTATAATTTTCATGCTCAGTTGGATATCTTCAAAACACTTCAAAAAGGGGGGGGCAGGGACATGGCTCAGTGGAATAAGCACTTCCCTGGCAAGCGCAAGGACTTGAGTTCAATCCCCGGTTCCACCAAAAAAAACAAAAAACAAAAAACAAAAAAAAAAAAAAAAACTTCATAATCAACGAGTAAAAAAGGGAACTCAAGAATGCATATCAGAAATCCATTCAATCCCACTTCTGCACTGTATCCCATGCTCCAAATGCAGATCTGATCTGGTGTGTTCTGTCAGTGGAATGAACATTTTATTAAATATGAAAACCAGAATCTTTGAATTCTGTCTCTTTGCTTCCTTATTTTTTATAGTAAGTACCACTGGTTGCTTGCATTGTTTTGTCCTACATATTCCTCACATCTGTCCATCTCCCCTTTATCATAATCATTATACCCATTGCCACCCCTAACGTGCCTACAGTATCCTGATCCCTTTATCAGTAGCCATCAATTCCAAACCAGTCCTCCAGTATCCTCCTAGAATATCCCCCAATCCAAACTACACAGCAGACTAAAATAATCTTTTAGGGATGCAGATTTTATACCATGTACTCTTGTTTAATACCCTTTTGTATGTTCATATGTTTCTTATGATAAAGACAAAAATTCTGCAGACAAGGGCCAGGGAGATAGCTCAGCATCATAAGTGCATGCTTGACAGTTTCCAGGTCTTGAATTTGATCCTCAGTACCCACCCCCCAAAAAAATTCATGCAGAACTATAAGATAGCATGTCCTGCAGTCTCCCTTGGTTTTGGCTCTGTTGGCCTTGTGATCTTGCTTGCTCTCAAATTTCTAGCTCCACTGACCTCAAAGATGAAGACATGACCAAGGTGTCCAAACTAGTCTCTAGCTATCTAGCTGTCTTGGTCTACAGAACATTGACACATGTTCATTCTTTATACCAAACTTAACTGAAACAGGGGCCAATGAATGTCACTGCACTTTCTTCCTAGCTCTACATAGGAGCTGATATGACTGAGTAATTAACCAGACAGCCAATGCATGAAATACAAATGATGCAGAAAGAGATACGTTTGAGTTATTAATGGGTCTATTAAGTGCAAGACAAGTAGCTCTTGGTACTAATGTGTATGCAGCACACAGGAACTTTGTGTTCATAGACTTGCTAAGCTAAGATAGCATAGATTTTGCGTCATGAACTACGCTGTGTCTGAATCATTTATTCAATGAAGGAGAACAATTAAAATAAGACTCACATGGTGAATGCTACTGTAGAAGCACTAAAAATCAATCAATCAATCAATCCCTGTGGAAACACCACGCATAGACTTACCTCTGTTTGAGAAGTGAGAGAAAACTTGTCAAAAAATAGTAACTTATGTAGAGCTATAGATTAGACCATTTATGAAATCAAGAACAAGTAGAATCCTCAGTAGAGAGGAAAATATTCTTGATGATCCAAACTTTTCTGCTGAAAAATGGTTTGCAAAATTAAAATTTTATCTTTAATGTCAATAATGATCTACCATTCTATAGCCTAGAGAATAACTTTGTAACAAAACACAATCAATCACTATTTTTTATAATCCAAAAGCTGGGCACATCAGTCCCTTTCCTGCTCAACGGGCTATTGTCCTTAGGGTGACTTACTTCCTGCTGCAAGCAGTATGTCTGATGTTTAAGGCACAAAGACGTTGTTTAAAGAAGCCTTATGATTTTGAACAAACTAGCCCAGCAGGGAGATTGTAACCTGCTCTCCCTAACAGGGACAACAGCCTGTGTTTGTAAACAGAGCCTTATTGCACTAGTGGGAGCAGACATAGTGCAGTGTCAGCTTGGTAATTGAGTGTCAGCTCCCTGCCAGGAGGAAAGCTTAATGAGTCATCTCATCATAAAGAGCCACAGTTCAAGGGAGGGATGGCTGGTTTAGACAGAGGGGCAAGATCTGTCCAGCAATCACTACGTGTAAAGAAAAGCTCACAGCCCACCTGTCGGGATAAAGGGAGAGCAGCATTTGGGAGCTGCTGGTTTCTCTGTATTCTGCTATTCAGAAGGAAATCGGAGTTTATGAGTTTATATATGCAGTAATTGCCAGTTATGACTGGGAGTGTTATCAACTGAAGTTATTAAAAGAATATGTTTGTATAAGGTTTGTGAGGTTTTTCTTTTTCCCCTGTCTCAAAACACATTCTCTTACCTTCCTACGTAAGATCTTCCCTAAGAAAATGCATGTCAATCAAGTCTCCTATTGAAACATAAATATGTTCCTGATGCCTACAGTAAACATTGTAAAAGATGCCAGGGTTATGCCATGCTTTAGAAATAGTCATCAAAAAGTTTTGTTAGTCAAAAATAAGATATATATATATATATATATATATATATTAGTTAGGATAGATATCCAGCTACTTTCTCTTAGTTCATTGAGAAGAAAAAGGTTTTTAAGAGTGTGGAAAGTGTTTATAAAGCCTTAATATATATATATAGATGCCAAAATAAACAATATCACCACTTTGCTGATTTTCACTTATCTCGGGGGATGTCTGGAATGTAACCTCTGTGATAAGTGAGAGGTTCCTGTAGTTTCATGTTTTAAATGTAAGAGTTATGCAAATTAAAGCAAGGTCATCAATTTAGAGTTTCCTTTGATGACTTTCTGTTCTAAATCCATGATAATGTACACACTCTGTACAATTCCTCATTAAACTTTCATCACAGGAGCAAACTTCAGCTGTTAAACAAGGGGCTTAACAAGCTTGTACTCTGTATTTCAGGGGCACTTGCTAAACATGTGTGAATAAGCAAAGAGTTCATTAAAAGGCAAGTGTCTTCAAAACATGTATCATGTCTTTGAAGGATATATATATATATATATATGAAAAATAGACTATGTGACTTTTTTTGGATATATTTTTCTGTCTTGGTATTCAAAAGATATGTGGCTTTCCTGTTTTGATGCAGAAGGGAGACAGTCTCATGAGAACTGTTTATCACATATGATGTAAGCAGAACAGCTATCACACAGGACCAGAAAAATCTATCAATACGTTGTGGAGGCTCACTTCTAAGGACTATTTGCTTTTGATGGTCCTTGCGGTGATGCAAAAACTGGAGTTTGATAGATTCTCAGATATGAACAAACTCTTTAAAAGTGGTGCTACCTTTGAAACTTTTGATACACAGAAACATGTCATATCGTATGGGTAGTTTTATAGTAGCATATAGTTTCCTGAGGATTATATGTGTGCACTTCCTGACCACAGGACCCACTGAGCAATTAAGTCTCATGTATTACAGTTTGTGTCTAATTTTCTCCCCTCAAAGCCTCATGTACAACATGGGGCAGCCTTCAAGAGTTTGTGATTAACTCAGGATCCACTGAGATTATGGGTATAAATGCTGCTGGGATTATGGGTTTGAGTGCTGCTGGGATTATGGGTGTGAGTGCTACACTGGCCTGGGGCAGACAGCCTGAACGCAACATCAAGGAGACACACTTGCTCTCTGGGGTGGTTGCTGTCACTATTCCTCCCAGTTGCTCTTGCTGTTTTGTTGTTTTCTGCCACCATGAACTACTACCCTCTGCCATGTGCCACTCTGCCTTAGAGTCAGCTGATTATGGACTGAAACCTCCACTAACTGTGAGCTAAATAAACCTTTCCTTCTTTAATTTTGAGTGTTGGGTATTTTGTCCCAGCCACAAAAGAAAGGAAGCCAAGATAGGAAAATAATCAGCACTCAACTGAATCCTCAAGAGGAGGCCAATGCAGTTTCCCAGGTGTCTCACAACACTATCATGTTCTTCTCTGCTCTCAGCCCCATGTATGCTGGTCACTACCCACCTCAACTCCCTGAACTCCAGGTTCTATGATGTTCAACCCAGGGTCCTCTTGATTTCCCTCGTTGTGCATCATGTTCTGGAAACACTGAGTCATTAAGGTCAGGCTCTCTTGTTCCGTCCTGCAAGACGCAGTTGTCCTCTACCTCTTCTTTCTTGTATCATGTATTAAGCAGTTTCTAAATATTGTTATTGTCCTCCATATCCTTAGAATAATTTTCACATATTTTGTCCAGTTTTAGTTGGTTTAAGATGAAGAGTCTGTCTGATCTCTTCTCTCTATATTGGCAGTAAGTAGGAATCCTTCACAATTGCCTCTTCTGTTTTACAACTTTCATCAAGTTTATTTTCCCATTTAGTTACTTGCATTAATGCTTTTAATGAACCTTCTCGATGTTCTTTAATCTTGATTCAATGAGCCCAAATACTTTTTGTATATCTGCTATATTTAAAAGTACCAGGCTAGACTTAAAATCATAGAAGCAAGTGAAACAAACTTGCTACTTTGGGTGTGTGACAGAGATAAGAATTAAACACACATAATCCTATTACATAATCCCATTCTGTAGCTGTATAACAACAGGCAAAAGGCTCCTTTGATTTGAAATCTAGTAGTAGAAATTATTCAGCATATAAAATTCCTCCAGTAGAAATAGGAATAATGGAAACACATAGTGCATAATGGCTGAGAGTGCTTTTGAGCATTCAGCAGGATCATTTCAAAAAGTAATCAGCGTGGTACCTACCACAAAGTAAATTCTGCATGAATGTTTGCAAATTACTCTGAACAAAATTGAAGAGGCAAATGACATGAACAGACCTACATTGTAATAGGACAGAAAGAATCATCTAAAATCAAAGACTACAAGATAGGTAGATGGCTCAGTAATCTAAGCACCTGCCTGGCAAACTCAAGGGCCCCACTTCGGTCCCTGGTACCATATGCTATGCCAGCCACCAAAATCAGGCATGGTGGCACAGGCCTGTAATCCCAGCGCTGGAGAGGCTGAGACAGGAGGATCACTATGAGTCTGAGAAGCATAACAAGACCCTGTACCAAATAAATAAATAAAGGATTAAAAAAATCAAACAGTGAGAATTCAACATGAAAGAAAAATTCTGAAAGATAGCTGTTGAAGTCTGAGACAAATCTTAGTTCTTTCTATTCTAAGACAGTTTCCTTCCTGAACTCCTATTGTCGCAGACTTTGTGAGTTTTTATTATTGTTATTATTACTTAGCAAGGGTCTGTATTACTATAGAGAATTATCTATCATATTTGCATTTTGGTGATACCATAATAACATGAATTACAGAGTTTAAAATCAGGTCCTGTGGAAGGGAAAGAAAATGCCTCACTTCAGAACTGAGAATAATTTGTAAATCAATACTGCTTGATTTTTTGGGGGGAGTGTCATTTACAATACTTTCAGATTCTAATAGAAAGTAAATTGATTTTTCAGGATCTTTAGTTCCTGGTCACCATCAGGAGAACCAACGGATGCGTGCACCATTCTCCAAGGATTTCCTGGGCTCTTTCTGAAAGAACAACCTATATTTCAAACTAGAATTTGTTTAAGTCTCACACAATACTACATGTAGTACAAAATGTATTAAACAGAAACTTTCCCTCTGTAGTTTCTATTTCACTTTAATGGACTTTGTTTACTCATATTCCCTTTATGAATAGCTTCATTTGCCTTAAATCACTGTACCCCAAGAAAATTTGATTCTCCTCTGCAGATAAAACTTTCTCCTCTTCAGGACGTGGAAATATATTGTCTGTTCCCTTCTGGTAATATTTCCTGTCCAACTAGACTGCGTTTGTATTGTGCTTTAAACAACATAAAATATTTTAGTTTTGTGCTTTCCATTTACAAAGCTTATTCAGAAATATGATTTTACTTGATACAGTAAAATAATAGAAGAAGTGAAAAGATGAATAGATGAAGTGAAAATTTTATTATGAAATTCAAATTATACTCAAAAAATTATTTAATTGAAATAGTCTGCTTCAAATTTCAATAAGTCATTATCTTGTAAAGTATAGCCTTGGAGAAGTCACTTGGTCTCTCTAAATTTTAGATTTTTAACTTTTTAAAAAAATTTAATTTTATTTCATTTTGAAGATTAAAAATAAAAGCAAAAACAGACAGTAGAAATAAAGATAGAAACTTGGTCTTCTAAATGTGTACCTTTTCTGTCTTATCAATTATTGTTATACTCTCTTCAAAATATTTTTTTGAAAAATAAAGAAAGCAAAAGACAAGAAAAGGGGCTGGTGAGATGGCTCAGTGGTCTAAAGCACCTACTTAAAGCAAGCTTAGCAAAGCACAGAGACCACGGTTCAATCCCCCGGCCCCACATGCCAGCCAGCCGAGCCCCCTGGTGGGCTGAGCTGGCCACACACAAACACACACACACACACACACACACACACACACACACACACACACAAATAAAAATAAATTTAAAAAAAAGACAAGAAAAAAATTAAGGTTAATTTAATTACAATTACAATTAGAAGACATAATGCAGTTTGTCTAATGGTTAGTCTAGAATTACACTCAAGAATTTCCAGTTCTTAACATTGACTCCAATAACAGGTTAAAAACATCAAGTATGAGCTTGGAAGACAGCTCAGTGGAATAAGTGCTTGCCTGGCAAGCACAAGGTCCTGAGTTCAATCCCTGGTACCACCAAAGATATCAAGTTTGAATTTTCAATAAATGTTATTTTAGCATCAGCTTATGCTTCTCTTTCCCAACCCATATTTTATTAGAAGAGAAAGAGGAAGGACATAAAAGATCATACCTTAATCTTATTCGAATGTACTTTCTGTCTTTCAATGCATAAATCTGAAAGTCTCTCAAATATTCCATACACTCTTCATACAACTTAATAGACCAAACATCTGTTAGAATAATCAAGTTAAACTCATTTCCCTTCTTTGATAAATATTTATACCCCACTATCAGATATGCTTACAGTTTTAACTACTACATAGAACTTTTAAAACAAATTTCACTGTCTCATCTATCTTACATTTGATTTATTTATTTATTTTTGTATTTAGTACAGGGGCTACAGGTTCTCACTACACAGATAGGACTTGTAGTAATCCTCCTGCTTTCTGCCTCCTAAACACTGGGATTACAGGTGCATGTCACCACACCCAGTCTCAGTTAGCTTCTCAGCACACCCCCAGGGACGTTGCCGGCAGGGCACACTGGGATCAAATCCCAGTCCTTACATAGCCTAGATTTTAAACAATATGATTTTGGAGAAAGTATCGGAGATTTTTCTAAGTGTCAAATCTATAGCACTGAAATATTTTTGTATCTTCCACTCTTCCAGTGACAATGAAAGAGTCTAGAAACCATTTGTGCTTTGCAGAGTGAATAGTGAAAAGAGTCATAGCTTGAGGTAAAAGGTTTGAGTCTGAGCCCCTGGTGACATTTTAGTCACCTGAAAGCTCTAACACCTACGATCAACCTGCAGTACGACACAAACACAAAGGACCTTCTTCCAGGAGATTTTGTATTTCAAACACTTCTAATGGTTTCCAATGGTTAGTAACAAAGTTCATAAACTTTTCCCTCCAAAATAAAACATGACAAAGCATAGAAAAGGATCATGTATTCTCCAAGATCACATCTCAGGAATGCAAATGCCCTTACATTCACAGAGGACACACACATCACAAGGCCTCCCATGTCTGGTTTGTCCCCCTCATACTGCCTTTTCAAAACTTTTGACATAGGAGTCTACTCTAAGAGCTATGAGAAGAAACACACTTTGTACACACCAGCTAAGTAACTTATAATTACACTGCAGATTCCAATTAGGAAACTTCGACATTGTTCAGCTGAGGAATGAGGCTTAAAGATACAATTAATATGAGCTTGTGTGAAAGGCTTTAATGAAATTAATAAACTCTACAACAATAGATTATTTCTGAATTCGGATACAGGCAACAGGTTCTTGCTGTTAATAACTAGCAAAATAGTCTACCTTCTATTTGCTGGCTTTGAATAGAGGCATTTTATCCAATAAACCCTGTAACTGAAGTAATTATGAGGGACTTGAACAATTTTAATGAAAAAGAGAAAAAAGTACCACTTCATTTAAGTACCACTTTAAATGAAGCTAACCATGTTTTCGGGATTTTACAGAAGAAGGTTTCAATTAAATACCCAAATATGCAAACTGTAAGTTTCGAGTCTGAGGCACATAATGTAAAAGAAAGGATAGTACAGGAGACAAGGAAGATTTCCTTCCAAAAGACTAAGAGAAATAGCTTGAGAAATGTGAAGAGAAAAAGTATGGATGGGTTTTGGTAAGAAGCATGATGTACTGGCCACTCATCCACTTCCTAATACTAGAGGAAGAAAATCAATTGATACAATCAGGCGACATTAGTGGTCCCTTTCAGTGACCTACTTTTTTATAGAACTAATTTAAGCCCTCTATTGATATAAATTCCCTCAAACGTCTACCTGTAAAATCCTTCCCATTCTCAATGCTACTTCCATTAATCACATTGCATATTTCTTTACTGTTTTCTCCCCAAAGATCGATTAACAAATGTGGCAGTCCTATTAGTCATTTGAACAATGTCTATTTTAAATTAAAGATGATTGCTTTTGATCCCTCTCTCCCAACCTTATTTAGGTTTTATTACTTTCTCAATGGCCCAAATACTCACACTCCATATATTTCTATTTTAGGATCACATTGAAAGTTAGAGGTTTTATATGACTGTTTGTGGCAAGGAGAATGGATGGGAACAACTATTAGGTTCTTAACAAAAACTAAAACATGGATACACAAGTCTCATCAATCATCACTGGTACACGATTCTTGGAAATTGTCCCTTAGCATTTCTGAACCTTCACCTAGGTAAGCAAAAGTACTGATACAAATATCTTCACATAATGAAATACAAGATCTCACAGTTGATAGTGGGACCCATATATAATGCGTGCCAAAGTACAGGAATATGAATATGGCATTGCAACAGCAACTAATTTATCTCTAGAAATTAAATTTCCTGGATGTTCTGAAATACTGTGCTCCTTTAAGTGGAGCTGACCCAGTATTGAGCAACTCAGAAGTTCTAGTTTTACATCTAATTACTAATAGAAATGAACAGCAAAGATCAGTCTTCCTTGAAGTAATAATTACTGTTATAATTTACTGAATTTATAATAATTTTCAAATATCTTATTATCTCCTTTAAATTTTATTGATTTTATGATAAATTTTAGCTTATAATTCTAAAGGAGGTAAACTTGATAAAATATATAAGTATTTACTTGTATGGAGTATATTTTATAAATTTAGACTTCGTAATCATTTGTGCTTTCTTACTACTGTCTCACAAATACATAAACACAGGTCTTAAAAACTAGAATTGGGTTCAAATTTTGATTTTTTTAAATTAGGAAAACATGGAGTGATTTTCACTGATATTCTCAAAATACATCTGAATTTTCATTTTCTGTTTACTGCATTCTGGATTAAATTTGCCAATAAAAACAAACTATAGTTTTTTAGAAGATGCTCAGCATCTTCTTCCTGAGTGAAGTGATTCTTTGGATGTCTTGTTCAGAAGTTTTCCTTTTTGAAAATTCATATGAACAAGTGTTAAATTAGCAAAATAAATTTAGTTCCTTTTCTAAATTATGGGGAAATTTATAAGGTTACATTTAAATTACATATTATATTTTAATACACTACACTTTTACATTGACATTTGCGCTCTAAATATAAGAGATAAGGGTCATGAATCAATAGCACATGACAGCAAACTTTTACAGACAGGAAGCAGGGGCAGGAGTGGCTCAGGGTGGTGCAGGCAACTGGAAATACATTAACGTACATGCTGAGGATCACTTTTTAATGCAGACTCCGAGACTTCCATTATTCATAAGGTGCTGACAGGAAATACATTTGGGCGAAACTTTTGATGAAGTGAAAAATACATTTCCTGAGATAATACAGAGAAACAAAATAGAATTATAACTGGTAGTAAAATGGAGCTGATCGCTGGGTCTGGATGACTCACATTCATGTGAAGTCAGCAGATTATCGATACGCCATTTTTATTTTATTTCTTCATGGTGATGTGTATGTTAGTGTTTTCTGATGTTTCCCTATTACCAGTCCATGTTTGCAGGATATAATGAATAAAATACTCGCAAGGAGTAGGCACGTGGGCATGCGGCAATCTTCATTCTTCGTTCATTTCCTTCTCTTCTCCCACCCCTCCCTCCCTTCAAGTCTTGGCCACCTTTCTATTTGGAAATATCAACCCACAGGCACAGAAGAGAAAACATACTTAACATCAAGCAGGCCATAAGTGTTACTGACCTGCTGTTTGACATTGTAGCACAGGGAATAATGTCATTCATCCTGAAAGGTGCTAAGCTCAGAGGTAGGCGTCTGGGCAAAAAGGCCCTGCGGGATGAAAAGGAGCGGACACCTGGGCTCCACGGGGAGGGCAGTGGACCACGAAGTTCACAGTGACAAGGACGGAACCATTGTGCTAGGAGTTTAGTACAAATTTATTAGTTGGTATACTCCCAAAATATCTCATCTAGGATTCCATATCTTAAGGTCTCTGAAAAGCAGATTTCCTTAGCCTATAGTTGTCTAATTTTTTTCCTAACAGTAATTCGCTTAATGACCAAAATGTAACCAAAATAACATGAAATTATTTATTTGTTTTGTTTGTCACACTTATAGATATATGTATGTTGTGTTCAATATAAATGTAATAAAAAGTTTTATTTAGACAACCTGGTGCACGCCCGACAGGAATCCTACTAACTGTATGAGATTTATACATAATAGGTTTATAGTACTATTTCCTCATTTGAAAAAGTTTTGAATTTCAAAATGCATTTAACTCAAGGGCTTTTCAATCAGCTGTCATAGATAGATATAAAGAATAAACATTTTTATGGCAAAGAAATGTTCCCACAATGTTAACACAATTGCTTGCCAAAATTTGGCGAAAAAGAATGGGAGAATGTGGTTGGAAAAGTCACCCAAAAAGTTTATCCAAAATATTTATTAAACTGATTAATGGACACACATACATTTAGCATATTAATTTATATTACTTGCTCTGATCACCAAAAATAAATAAATAAATAAATAAATAAATAAATAAAACAAATGTATTTGAAACGCATGAAGGTAAAGTGATGATTTAAATCCTCTGTGTTTTTGTCATGGCAGGAAGCCAGTAGAGAAATGACTGTATTTTCATAAGTCAAGAAAGTGTACCGCAGATGTCTGAAAGATGTGGATCATAGAATAAGCACAATGCTCTGTGACTCATTGCGTTCTGGATTCAGTGAAGGGAAGGGGTGTAGGGTAGTCTTTTCAGTCATGTCCACATAGTGCTTTGATGGTGAATTTAAAATGTAATTTAAGAAATTAATAGGGGCCAGGGAGATGGCTCAGTGGAATAAGTGCTTCCCTGGCAAGTGCAAGGACCTGAGTTCAATCCCCAGTTCTCCATTTAAAAAAAATGAATAAAGATGTATTTTAACTATATTAGCAGGATTAATAGCATCATTTTTTATTTTTAATAACAGAATTTCTGTTCTTTCATGGTAAAAGGGGATATCGACTATGTTTGTCATAACGTACGTATTTATTATTATTTTTATTATTATGTATTTAGGACAGGGTCTACAGGGTCCACAGGGTCCACAGGTCTCATTACACAGACTGGTCTTGTAGTGATTCTTCTGTTTTCAGCCTCCCAAGTGCTGGGATTACAGGTGCGCACCATCACACCCAGTCTCAGTCGCCCTCTCAGTGGGTCCCAGGGACAGGGCCAGCATCGCAGGCCAGAACTCGAACCCCAGCAGCTGCGCTCTGTGCAAACCAGGTGCTTTAGTCTGCTGAGCTACCTGGCCAGCCCTAATTGGTCATAACTTAAGGGAAACAATGTCTTCAATGGTAACACAGAACAGTGAATGTGTATTTGCTCTGTACTACTCTATACATCATTGTGACTAATGTTAGTCATACATTTCTACAGGATACAGAGTTGCATGGAAAATGTTGATACCCAGGAATGGTGTTGCACACCTGTGGTCCCAGCTATATGGAATTCTGAAGCATGAGGATCGTGAGCTCAAGATCCGCCTGGGCAACTTCGTCAAGATGAAAGATTTAAAACAATGCTGGCAATATTCCTCAGCACTTCAGCATCCTGTACTACCAAAGAGAAGTATGTACATCTACAAATAAAAATAAAAGTTTCTTTCCGTAGACCAACAGAAATCCATAGTATAATTGTCCAAACCATCCTTCCTACATACATAGCTATATCTGTTTCCCCCACTCGCTTTCCTGTTCTTCTCAACTCAGTAACTCCTTCCTTTTAAACAGGTTCATTCTCTTACAGTTAATGCTTAATTTGTTTTGTCTCCTTTTAAAAATCATTTTTCTTTTCTCTCTTCTTAATTTCTTAGTTTTTTATATTTTTCTTTCTTCTTCCAACTTTTCGTTCATATATCTTGTAATATGAACAACTAATTTGAAGACAACACTATGCATTACAACAAATACTGTGAAATTCCATGTCATTTGTAATTTTTATGGTTTAATAATCTCTCCTCCTCTCTCTCTCTCTCTCTCTCTCTCTCCTCTCTCTCTCTCTCTCTCCTCTCTCTCTCTCTTTGTGGTACCAGGGAATGAACTCAGGACCTTGTGCTTGCCATGCTGGAGCTTATGCCGCTGAGCTATCTCCCCTACCTTCTTTTGAACTTTCTTTAAAAAATAAGAAGTAAAAATAAATACATAAAATTTCCTCCTTTTTTTTTTTTAAAAAAAAAAAGCCTCAGCTCCTTCAACAAAATGGCACTAATATTTTCTCTCAAACTTAGATAACTGAAGCTACTCTAAGTACAACTAATATCTACAAAAACATTACCCTCAGTCTCTTGGGTGGTGGATACATCTGTATGATTTTGGTTGTTTCTGACCTTTCCGTGATCATCAAAAAATTATCAAACTTTTTCCAAGCCATCACCTTTTAGGACTTGTTACCCTTTAATTTATAATGTTTTAGAAGATCTACAATGATTTCAACTTTATATTCAATGGAAACTTTGTGATATCTTTTCAGAAACAATAAAAATAGCATTATCTATCATATTATTCCATCATTCCTAGGCAAATCCTGGACATTTTCCATGTGTCTTTGTTCCTGGCAAGCTATCTGCCTGGAAAACCTGTTTCTTTCCCATTTCTCACCATTCAAAACACTGGGTTTCATTTGAAATGCTGATTTGCTTACACTGTCTTCCTTGATCATACTGAAATATTTTTGGCCATTTGTTACAATTTGAAAGACAAAAGAAAACAGGCATGGCCTGCACTGTGTCAGGAGATAGCTGTAGGCAGGCAGTCCTTGCACATGTACGAGTGGTGAGAACCACTCATCTACTTGGCCAGTAAATACCTCTGAACAGCTACTGTGTGACAAGTGTTACTGTGTTTCCTTTTCCACATTTCTAAAAAGAAAAAAAAAGTATGTGTAATTGTGGATGCACCCACACCCATCACAAGGCCAGATCGTAGATCCAAATAAATGCCAAACATTTTTGTTTTAGAATTTTAGCTGTGCTTTCACAGGAGAGGAAACAGAGTCTATTGAAACTGAAAGGGCACGAATCTCAGACGGAAGAAGATGGGCTTTACCTGCAATCGGACCTTAAGCATAGACTTGACTTTACCTGATTAATTTGTTCCCTTTCCAGAGAATGTATTCTTAAGGGTCCTGAAGAGTAAGCACCGGCCAGGGAGATAGCTCAGTGGAGTAAGTGCTTGCCTGGGAAGCACAAGGTCTGGAGTTCGATTGCTGGTACAAAAAAAAAAAAAAAAAGAGTAAGCACAAATTTTATATGCTAATTTATAAACAACAGAGTATGTCTTCTAGAAGTATTTATCCCCATGCAGCACTAGTTGTGAGTGTTATGGCAAAATACATTTATAGCACTTCTTTATTTATTAATTATACAATAGTACTATCTTAATTATTTCTATACATCTTCCAAAATATTCTTGAGAAGATCATATTAAGTGCTCAATTAATTCCACCTCTAAAAGAAGATTTTCCTGTTCTGTTTCTTGAGATCCGTCTTCCAGACAAGATTTTTATTCTTAAAATCATCCATCGAAAACATGGATACTGAAAAGATAGCTTGAAGTATCATACCGAACTTTTAAATTGTTTAACAGAAATAGCTTTGTCTTAGATGGTGATAATTTCAATTCAGATTTAAGTCTTCTTTGATCCTTTCAACTTTTTGACATGTGTCTTTAGTATTTAAGGAATGACAACAATGCTGTGCTGGTATAAGTTAAGAAAAATCAGTTCATTTATTTTCTTGGTTAAGAAACAAAAAGTGCACATGTAAGCAGATTCCTTGGTGCCGTTCACTCTTGTGAGTGCTTTAGTTTTAATTCTATGAACACAACATACCAAGTCTTAACATGAAACTTTATAATTAAACATATGGGCAGAGGGGAGAAAGAGAGAGAGAGAGAGAGAAACATTAATAAATATCATTTACTATTTCTGCTCTTTGTATAGTTTCTTATTTCATTTTTGATACCAAATTTGTCTCATAACTCAGTCTTTTTTTGTTTTCAAATAATTATTATATTGCTTTTCATTTTATTATCTCTATTTTTCTATCTGATTGAAAAAACTACAATCTAGCCCTTATTCTTTTTATGTACAGGCTACTCATCTTTACATTCCTGCTTTGAATGATCCATATCATTTTCTAGCGTAAGTAATCTAGAGAAATTTCTCTATTTTTCGTAACTTTAAAATATTCCTGCCTATATATTAGGAGACATTTGAAATAATAATTTTCACGCAAGATGTTACCTAGTGCAAAATCTCCCCATCACACTGTCTCATAGCTTAATTTACACCTACACGGAGAGCTCAGTGTAATTACCAAAGCAAAATGCAGATAGATTATCATCCCACATGTGATGGTCACCCTTCTGCTGCAAAGTGTGTTTTCAGAAATAATTTCCTGCCACATTCCTGACTGCATTTGCAGCCTGAGCTGATCCCCTTCCCTGCTGTTCCCTGATCTGCCCCTGGGTTACTAACAGCCCCAACAGACAGACTGGCTCTTGCTACCTGCTGCTAGGACTCAGATTAACTCGCTACCAGCCATATGGGCTAGCAACTTCACAAATTCCTCTCCTTCTGCTTTTGGCTCTTAGGAAAGTTAATGGATAGTTTTCTGGTGGGGAGAAAAACAACCTGGTGGTGCTCAGGCCGGACAGTAATCACCTGCGCCTGGCACAACTGGCAGCTCCATCTGCCTTCCGGTAGCTATTTGTGCGCAGGGAGAGGGTCACAGTGCTTGGTCTTACCCCTGTATGGTTAGCCTCAGACATTTGCCTCAATAAGAAATCAAATGATTAAATATCTAATTCATATTTCTATCACTTAAAGTGATTACTAAATGGAGCCATTGTTGAAGAGGTTTCAAAAGATTTCTAGAATTTCGAACAGTTAAATATCTGTATATATTTTCCTGGGTATATTCAAACATCTATTTCTAAAAGCATAAATAACTACCCTAAGAGACAGTGTTGAGTAATGGAAAGAGATGGTTTGCAAGTGTTCTGGCCCGGGCTCGTTGTGACTTTCGTTAATTTTTTTCTTGTGCTTTAATTTCCAGTGAAACACCTAAATGCGTAAAAGTATTTGTGAACTATACCAAACTGCAATCATTAAGTACCACTGTATAATTATAAAATATCATTGATAAATACATACTCTTTGGAACTGAAAAGTAAATTTTATTACAGTTCTTTCTTGTAAATCTCTAAACTAAAGTTATTTTTCATTTGCAGATGACCAATATAAGATCACTTCGTAATGCGTCAATCGTCAACTCTTCTTGATTCCTCCCCCTAACAAACAACTTGTTCTGATTCTTAGAGAAGTTGAAATTAAATAACTGCCTTTGGAATTATTGAACAACCAGAAATGTTTTACTTTATTTTTACTCTTTAGTGAGAAGCATAACTTCCTCAATCTCTTAATAATATGAAACTTTATAAGCTAAGAAAATTAATAGTCATTTGGTGGCTTATATTAAGGGAAGACTTGTACATAATTAACTTCTAGAAATTGTAGGGTTTTTATTTAAAAAAATCTTTCATTTTCTTTTGATTTACTTGCCTGAAGGAATCTAAGAAATGAATAAACACTCCCAATTATTATAAAAATAACCTATCAGTTTGAATGCTTGTTATATGCAAATATTTATAAAAATATTTTATCTCGACTCATTTTTAATTGAAATTGTTGGTTATTAAGCTTCATGCAGCATCCATATTATTACCTCAATTTTAACTAACAAAAAATTCTAGTATTAAACCAACACAATTTTATTAGTCTTCTAAGATTTGTGATTTTATCATTGTTATGTATTGTGTGGTCTTGGACTGTGAATGTTTGTGGATGTCTCTTGAAGAGCAAATCTTGGCTGGGGAGACGGCTCAGTAGGATAAGCGCTTCCTGGCAAGCACAAGCTTCTGAGTTCAATCCCCGGTTCAGAAAAAGAAAAAAGAAGAAAGAAATAAATAAAAGAGCAAATCTTTGCTCAAGTGTACAGTGCTTTAAAAATAGGTAGATAATCAAAATAAATATAAATTCTACTTAACGAGAATGCATTCTGCTGTTCTTCTTGGTCTTTATTCTTTAAATTCTAATTTCAAAATGATAGAGAGCACATCTTAATTGACATTGTGCACAACTGTCTACCGTAATAGTGCATTATTAATTATAATATAAACCTTTAATCGTTGAAGAATGAATGACAGCACTGGAAAATTAAGGAGCCGTTTGCTCCCCTTTCCCCTTAGATGGTGTTATCACTCTTGTCTGGTACAACAGAAGGAAAGAGCACATTAGTGAGAAGATCAATGAGCTGTAAATTTTGGTTAAGGACAGATCAGGGAGAATATTACAGACAGTGGCCCCTGCTAAAATTTATTGAGCTGCGTGTGGGTTGTGTTAAGTGGAAATGTGGTTATATTTTGGAAATGGCTGGTGACTTTATAAATAAATTTAATCGAATATTTATATCCAAAATTAATTTACACCTTTTGGTTTGGAGACAAGTCCATAAGCCGTTTGTCTGTGTTCTTCCCCAGTATGCACAATTGCAAACCCAGAATAAAAACATGAAACAACCAAAGGGAAATACCGAAAGGTTATAAGAGGAAGGCCAGAATTTGGCATCCTAGAACTGCAGAACCACCTAATGGCAAGAAAGTTCATAATACCAACACTCAACAGATGACATTGACCTAACAATTCCCCAACCCCATCAAGAAACAGAAAGAAGCCCGGCTGGCTCATTCTGTCCCTTTGCCCACAACAGCAGGGGAGCATTCTACCCTGAGCAATCCATTAGGAATCAGTCAGTGGAAAGACCCAGTACTAACAGTAGGCAGAGGAAGCTTTCTCTGAGACTCCTTTCTCTGGAATACTAGGCATCAGCAGTGAAAGGAAAGCTCTCACAACAACCAGCTTGGCATGAAAAGGTTTTATATTTGTTTGATTGGTTGATTGATTGATTGATTCACTCATTCATTTAACCTTGTGTGCCAGATATAGATTCTTGGCACCTCAGTGAGACTCACGTGGGAGCAACTCCTACCACAGCAAACGCCTTGCCATCTGATCCCAGGTGCCCAATGTTTCCTTCCTGGAAGAAAGCTCTGTCAGGCCAACCCTGGCGACACCTCTCCCTCTTTCCTCAGGCAGGGTCTGTGGGAAAGGAGGTGCCCCACCATTGCCTGGTGAACCGAGATGATGCTGGAGTAGCAATGAAGAAGCTCTAGCTTAATTGGCAGAAAAACAACACCCTGGGACAGGCTCAGTGGAACAACACCTGCCTGGCAGCAGAAGAAGAAGAAGAAGAAGAAGAAGAAGAAGAAGAAGAAGAAGAAGAAGAAGAAGAAGAAGAAGAAGAAGAAGAAGAA
>NW_004524704.1:6001717-6003716 GCF_000260255.1 Octodon degus
AGGAAGGAAGGAAGGAAGGAAGGAAGGAAGAAAGAAAGAAAGAAAGAAAGAAAGAAAGAAAGAAAGAAAGAAAGAAAGAAAGAAAGATCCCACAAAAGAATGAGAGGGTCTGCCTGTGTGCTGACCCTAAACATTGACAATCTATGAGAAGCAGTCCAGAATATCTCTAAATACCTCTCCTTCTTTCTGTTTACCCTCCCTTTTGTCCTTTTTTCTTTTCGTTTCTTTTTTTGCACAGGGTTTCACTATGCAGTTTAGGCTGGCCTTAAAATAGCATTAGTACTCCTGCATCAGCCTCCTAAGTGCTGGGATTCCTGGTGTGCACCACCTTACTGGACTATGCCAGGTATTATAACCGACTAACGTCTACATGATGGATAAAATATCAAGCATAAACTATTGTGTTATACTAAGCAGAAAACTAAAGCAGTTTGAGAACATTTGGCTAGACTAGGGGAGGGTTGGGGAGGGTCAGCAGGGGACTGGGAGGAAAAGGAAGGAAAGGAAGGGGACGGGAGATGAGGGGTGGGGACGGGACAGGAGGAAAGGGAGGGGAGGGAAGGGAAAGAACTCTGATTATATGGGACATAACTTCAGTAATTAGGTGGAGTCTTGGAAAAATTGGGAAAATAATACAATTTTAGTAACACACTGAAGTAAGTACCTGCTGAGTACCCTGTACTTTCTTTCTTCTCTACCTTTAAGTTTCATTAAGATATTAATAGAAAAAATAAGGAAATGTAACAAGAAGAATGTATGTTTAAATTCACTGATTTAAGTAGGGAACTATGAAATGTCTCAGGTAATTAAACATCTATTTTTATGCCCTTTTAAAAGTTCAAAACGAATACCATTGGAAAATACATGAGAAGTACACCGCGTTTATGACATTCTTTAAAATATAAAACTTGAAAGTAGGGCTGGGGAGATACCCGAGCAGTCTAAGCACCTGCCTGGCGAGTGCAAGGATCTGAGTTCAACAGCTGGTACCGAGTTGTGTCAGCCCCAGGAACCCCAGGCACACTGCGCCAGCCACCAAAACTGGTTGTGGTGCTGCACCCTGGGTGTAATCCTAGCGCTGGGGAGGCTGAGACAAGAGAATGATTATGAGTCTGAACTGCATAGTGAGACCCTGTACTAAGCAAAACAAAACAAAACAACACAACACAACACAAAACAAAACAAAACAAAACAAAACACTTGAAAGTAGATCTAGCCAGTCCAGTTTTGGCTCTCAAACTCTTGAATTTTGTGACTGAGGGTCATAGGTCTACAAGGTGTACTGTATCTTCTTTCATAGTCATGTTTGTGCTGCTTAAATCTTTTCTTTGAATAAATAATCATTTTATCATTGACCTTGGTCAATACTATAAAGCTTAATATTGTGCTGTGCATTTTCTTGTATAGAAACACAATATTTATAAACAATAGAATCCTGATCTTTACTCATAAAGCACTTATATGCCTCTATGGACCCTCCAAATAACCCCAGAGAACACGAATGTTACCTTCCAAGGGATCAGAAAGTGGAAACCTGAGAGAGTCTGGACATGTGGTTTTGTTTGAGCCCAACTCAGCTTGAATCCTGCAAAAGGTCTGAATATGAATACCTGGTTGAACAAATGGATAGAGAATTGGATTGATAGAGGGAAGGAATTGTTCTCCTGTGGTAAAATAGGACAGATATGTATAACAAATTGCATTAGCTTTTTAAAATTGAAGTATGGTTGGGGGGCTGATGAGATAGCTCTGCAGTCTAAGTGCTTGCCTGGCAAGTGCAAGGACTACGTTCGATTCCCGGTACGTCATGCTGTGTGGACCTGAAGCTCTGGGTGCACTGTGCTGCCCACCTAACCTGGGCCTAGGGGTGCACGCCTGTAATCCCAGCGCTGGGAAGGCTGAGATAGGAGGATCACTATGAGTCTGAGCTGCATAGCAAGACCTTGTACCAAATAAATAAATAATTTAAAATATTTAAAATTGAAGCATGGCATTCATA
>NW_004524704.1:6004046-6006163 GCF_000260255.1 Octodon degus
CTGAGTAGCACTAGTTTGTGTGATTATTAGCCACAATATTTGTTCTAGTGCTCTTTAAAATTTGAGCTGCGTTGAAATTTATGGTAGCTATATGCACTAACTTGATGGAGGGGACAGTTCACAATACTTATGCATATCAAATAAGGATTTGTGCACCTTACATCTATGAAATTTTCAATTACACCTTAATAAAGCTGAAAAAAATTAGGTTTCCTGTTCAAAGCTATTTGAAAAACTTGCTGTGACATCAACCTAAGTTGATACATGCTGTCTATTTGATTATGTAAACATTTATATAATGGTTCCAATATACCAAAACCTCTCTGGAATGTTTCAGAACTATTTGGCCATTTACAGCTCACATAAATCTTACAATGTAGGTGTCCTAACCTATACATGCTAGAAGAGGACAGCAAAAATGTGCTAGATGCTATCTGGACTGGGGAAGGCTGGAACTGCTCTGTGCTTGTGACCTCTGTGTTCCTTTAGATGCTGCATATTTGTAATAATGAAATAGCTAACACTGTTGTCACTATGAGTCAGATACAAAATTAAATATTTTCTTGGATTAGTTCATGTAATCTTAACCTTATGCCCACTGAGACAGTTAGACTTATCTGAGTTTTCAGCGAAAATGTAGTAACTTTCTCACACCTGCAGGAATATTAAATAGAAGAATTGCGGTTGTTAGCTCCGCTTTATTGCTGAGTGTTCACATGCGCTGCTTCCCCTCTGTGCTGCCTCCTGAGCAGATTTTTATATTCTTTTCATCAGAAACCACACATAGGACATGGCTCTTTTGTGGACATATAGTTTGCCTTGGAATGAGACAGACGCTTTTTAATTTTGAGAGAGGAATGGGATGATGACTCCATCAGATTTTGTTTGCCATCTGAAAAGTTAATAACTCAGCACATGAACTTGGCCAGTTGTCTACTGGCTTCCTACAAACATTTACTTTGCATCCGTGATCAATTCTGGCATTTTCTGCTTCAAGTGAGAAGCTCAGATCACTTTCCTTTTGGAAACTTTTGTCATTTTCCAGACAACTTCTGCAACAGCCATCAGCTCCTTGCTCTTGAAAACAGCTTGTTGAAGAGTGGCCACCCTGATAGCTTGACTGGACCACAGCCTTGCTAGCGCTGTAAACTGTCTTCCCTGGGTCTCCTGTGCCACGTCACTACGTGGTCCCCACAAGAGTTTCTCTAGGTCTTTGTGGTTGCCCAAGCTCAGACACAGATCTTATGTGCACGGGGATATGCTGCTGACTGGGTATGGAGAATGTGAGTACTTTAGGACTATTTTAAAATATTCAGAAATATTCAGGAGTAGAATGCAAGCAGAAAAACAGGAAAGGTACTTATTTGCATGCGACCCAAATAGTTATCTAGTTCAGTTTAGTTTTGTCATTGTAAAGGAGATTTTAAGTCTATAAAAACTAACCATCCTACTTCTAGTGTTATGCCATGGGTGCAAAAAATGAAGACAGACCAGAGAAAACGCACACGAAGATTCATGTTAAGGAATGCATGTTAAACAGATGTCAAATTCTACAGCGTTTGTTAAGCAGAGATAGGTGCTCAAATCAGCAATGATCTTAAAACGCAGCAAAACAGAGAAGTGTAAACGTCTCATCAGCCAACCTTGTCTTTTATTATAAAACTCTTTCAAAGCAGTAAGTAGCTAAGAATCTCTTTAAAGTCTCATTATGCAGCTTCAGTAATTATCAACATACTTTTCTCTTTCGTCAACACATTTTTTGGTTTTTGTTATAAAGATATTATATAAGACATTATTTTCCCCCTTTAAAAAAAATGTATTTGGTACAAGGTCTCACTATTCAGCTCAGGCTCATAGTGATCCTCCTGTTTTCAGCCTTCTCACTGCTGGGATTAAAAGCGTGTGCCACCGTGCCTGGCCTTGGTGGGTCGCTTAGTGCACCCGGGGGCGGGGCCAGCACAGCATGTGGTGCTGGGGATGGAACCCCAATCCACGCACTTGTCTAAGCAGGTGCTTCAGTCCACTGAGCTATCTCATTAGTTTTTATAAGACATTATTTCTGACAAAAGATCTTTTTCATCAAAAAGAATTTGAGACAAATTTCAGTTGTTTTTTTT
>NW_004524704.1:6006959-6019894 GCF_000260255.1 Octodon degus
ACTGGGAAAGTTAGTCTTGACCTTCATGTATTAACTTTATTTTTTAATTTTTTTATTTTTATTAGTACACATCTGTAAGACATAATGATCATATTCTTTATGGAGGTTGGAATGCATGCAAAACACTTCTTTCTTCCTTTTCATTCCCACCACCAAACTCTTGAGGTCTCCTTGTTTGCAAAATCTACATCTTAACTTTAATTTGTTTTGTTTCCCCAGTGGATTTTCACTTGACTAGGAAGGCATCTTCTCTCAGAAATGGAATGACTAAGTGTTCAATTCATTCTCTAGATTTGAGAACTTCCTACATCATGCACAAATTAGTGTAAAGTCTAATTACTTATCATACCATTATTTTAAAAGAAAATTCATGTGCTATGTGCATTGGTAGACGCCAAGAGCACACTTTTCAATAATGTATGTGCTTTTTGAAGCCATTTTTCTGACTCCAGTTTTACCTACAGTTTGTGAGAAATCAGAAAAGAGGAAGAATAGCTGGTACCAATTTTTGGAATCAGATCCATGGTTGGGATACATGGTTGTATTTGATGGCACAAGCCAAGGAAGCAAAAGGTTGAAATACATTTAGTGAACACCTAAAGGAATGTGTACACATCAAATCATCTGAAATTGTGAAAACCTAAGACTAGCATCAAAAGTAAAACACTATATGATTAAACATTAAAAATTAATTAATATGATTATGTCACCAGTAATTAATACAAGAAATTCTGCTTTCTGAGAATTCTGAGCAGAATCTCAAATTTGGATTGTCTAACTTTTGCCTTAGTATCTATTGACATTTTCTTCCCTCTAGAGCATGTTATTGCTCATCAGATTCAACACTCTTTTCATTCCAGTTATGTTGGATTGGTGCTTTGCAAAAAGAGCCTGGAACTCTTTCCATTTGTCCATAATGAATTTTATTCCCTCCCTGCTAACTTCCCTAACTTCTTCTTCAGTGGAATCCTCACCAAGTCACTGTGGAACTCAGCAGGTTCTTCCATCATCAGCTCTTCCCCAAGGATCTCAGCAAGCCCCTCTATGTCTGTCCCACCAATATCCAGGCCTACACGGTTTCTCATGAAGACAATATCCTCCACTATCTGTGCACCAGACCCTTCAAAGTCACATTCAGTGACACATTCTGACTATCGATTCCCATAGGCTGAGTTTAAGGTCTAGTACATGACATCTTCCCAGGATTTCTCAGTAAGATTGACACAGTGAGGACATTGAGAACTTGCAGAACTCTTTCAGGGTGAGGGCTATTTCTTCAGTGAAATTAAAACACCTGGTGAAGAATGCCTTTGTGCACAGCATCTTGAAGTTGCAGATCTTGCTGGTCCATTGCCTACAGAAGAGTATCATGTTGGGGGGAAGAACTTGACCTTTATCAATTCACACTTAGTGTTCACATCACCCATTATGGCTGGAGGGTATACTGGGGCATTGTCCATTGGGAGAAGCTACCTTTCAGACAATCATCAAAATGATATTTAATGGTGGATGCAAATACCTTGGTGAGCTATTCCATGAACAATTGCCTTGTGGCCCAAGATTTCACATTAGCCTCTACATGACAGGAAGTCTGGCCTCAAATTTTGTTCCTTGAATGTGTGAGGAGTCTGGAATGGTACACAGTAGTAGCTTTATCTTCTGACCAGCACTGATGTTTACACAGAACAAAAGGGTTAATCTGTCCTTCATGGGCTTGTGAACCAGAAGTCCCTTTTCCTTCTGCATGATACAAGTTCTATTCAGCATCTTCTTTGAGAAGAGTACTGTTTCATTACAGTGGTACACTTGTTGAATGACGTATCTTTCTGTTTTCATGAATTCCAAGAATTCTTTATTGTAGGCTTCTGCAGTGGCCTTGTCAGAACCACACCCATTTTTAAATTTTTTATTTATTTTAATAAGAAAAAATAAAAATGAAACAATTTCCAAACAGGTTAGTAGGACAGTTACAATAATTAAAACAAGGAGCATCACCTAGAAAGAAAACATTCTCTCAGGATTCCACAGAGAACAAATTGGTCAAGCAATGGCTGTGACTCATCCAGATGGCTGACACTGACTAAAGATCTACAAGGTGCTGTACATGGTTCCAGCATAAATTCTGAGGGGATCTGACTGACCTTGTTAGATACAAATGTTAAATTTTTACTTATATAGGTCTTGCTTTAACTTGGTCTTCACTACCCAGCAGAAAAGGATAACCACGAAGTATAAAAAGTAAAGCTGTATTAATATGCTGAGCTGTAAAAGGCTCAAGTCAACAACTTCAGGCAATTGACAGTCTGCTCCTAAACCATACCCATGTTTTATCACACTGTGGATGCCACTTCTGACAAAATTAGTTTAGACTGTCGACTTCATCTTGTACTCAGAGCCAGATCAGTCACATGGGTAACCCTGTTCATGTTTTTCAATTTCCTTCTTTAAGTCAGTGAACTTTCTTTAGATCCACACCAGATTGAATAACACTGCCCAGTGCCATATGTGCTAAACACGCACACACACACACACACACACACACACACACACACACTTTACAGCGGGGTCAAACTGTGCCCATGATCTCAACCAGAGAAAGCTATGACTGTGCGTCAGAGTGGGGAAGGTGGCCAAGGCTGTGTCTGTCACCTGATTCCCAGTGAGTTTGCAAATGAAACCAAAATTTCCTGACAGCATGCTCTCAAACAGAATTATTTTCAAACAGGTTTGTGAATAAAGGTGTTACTGTAATGAGTATCCTTGGGATTTACTTGCTACTCATCTCAGAGAGTACTGTCTGCTAAAGACTTTGTGGTGTAAAGCATGGCACTGTGTGATTTACAAATGACTTCCTTCCCCTGAATATGAAACTTATTTCCAGAAAAAGATAAAAGGCAACAGTGTTATCTTGAGATAAGTTGACCTTCCGAAAACTCTAATGAATAGGATGAACAATTAACGATCCTCTTGTCTGGTTCACAAAGCATTCTTGTTATTCAAAATTGACCATTAAAACTAAGTTAAATTAGAAGATATATTTAACTTTATTATAAAATTTAAATTAACATTTCTTTCAACCATTTTTTGAAGATTACTAATTGTCACCTATACTTTTTTTTTCTTTTTTTCTGTATTTAGGACAGGGTCTACATGGTCTATAGGGTCTCACTACACTGATTAACTCATAGTGCTCCTCCTGTTTTTAGACTCCCAAGCACTGGAATTACAATGCATGCCACCGTGCCCAGTCTCAATCACTGTCTCAACGCACCCCCAGGGACAGGGCTGGCACGGCACACTGGGGATTGAACCCCGGCCACTGTGCCCTGTCTAAACAGGTGCTTTAGTCCATTGAGCTATCAGGCTAACCCTTAAAATGGAGAAGGATTTTTTTAGGGGTGTGGGGGTTAGTTCAGGCTGCCTTAAGGGCAGGTCTGATAAGCCATGTGGAGCTGGAGATCGAACTACGGTCCCCTGCACCTGACTGGATTTGTCCAAGCAGGCACGTAAACAACTGCACTAACCCGCAAGCCCCCTACTTTATATATTCAGATTTTCTTTTTTTCAAAGCATCTCCATAGAAACATTTATCTTTGTAGCAATTTCACAATGTACATTATTTTTAAATGTATATGAAACACTAACCAAGAGAATGAATAAGATAGAGACATGGAGAAAAACAGAGAGCAAGAGGAAGAAAAAGAGGAGGGGAAGGAGAGAGACAGAGACAGGGATAGAGATTTGGAAAGAAAGAAGTAAAGTAAAAGGTAAGTTTAGCTGGGTGAAATGGTGTCCCTATGTCCCCATTTAGTCCTAGAAGGCTAAATCAAGAGGATAAAAAGTTCAAAAGCAATTTTTCCAACTTAGTGAGACCCTGTATCAAAATAAAAATCAAAACAGAGTTTGGAGATGTATTAGTGTGAAGATCCTAAATTCAGTGTCCTCCCTCACACACCAATGTTTAAAAATAATAAAATAATAGAGGGTTTATTCTCTGCCCTAAAGTTAGTTAAAATTAAGTTTACTTAGAGAAAAGAAGGCAGATTGAAAGTCAGTGATATACTTCCCCCCCCCCCCGGGCTAAGTAATTTCTAATGGCTGGGACAAAATACTCAGAATTTAAAGGAAGAGAGGGATTTATTTTGATTTACAGTTTCAATCCATAGTTCCCTGGCTCTGAGGCAGAAATACCATGGTAGAAGTGCATGGGAGAAGACAGTGTTAAATCCATGACCAGGAAGAAGAAGAAAGAAGTGTGAAGCCAGGGGCACCCCCAGTGGCGCACCTCCAGCCAGACACACCTCCTCACGAGAGCACATTCAGATCCTGAACTCAGGAATGGATGAGTCCCTCAGTGAACATAATGCTTCCTGTGAACTGGTCACCCACCAAATTTTGGCTGGTTGTCACCTGATTTTGGAGGACACCGTTTTGGAGGACGCTATGGATTGAAGTCCGAACACCACCTTTCTAACAAATTTCAGGGTAAGCAGAAAAAGATACAAGCAAAAATAATAAAATCTAGGAAGCAACAGGGAAACATCAGTGAGACAAAAGCTGAACTTCTCAGAGAGGTGAAATTGCAAGACTATGAAAAGGAATATCCCTGATAAAAATGACAGAAACGTTACTATCATTCTCAGACACCAAACGGATAGCAGGAGATTATCATGACTACCTTTTTGATAATAGATTTGACGACGTAAATGCAATAAACTAAGTTCTTCAGTGTGCAACTATAACTTGAAAAGGATTAGGAAAGACTCTATTAAACAACAGCAAGGAAAGAGATTGCAATATATATGGTCAAGGTTGTGCACTTCTGCATCCATTCCATTATAATAAAGCTCCTTAATCAGGTGACAACCAGCAAGCTAGCTCTCCGCCCAGGGTGCTAAGCTCCTAATAAAACCAAAGGCTAAGAGGTGAACCCAAACTGCCCCACAAGTGCTTACTGCTGAAAAAGCCACCGACATCCCTCCAGAGGTAATCCTCTTAAAGATGTAATTTGCAGGAAACATTTTTTACCGAGTTTCTTCTCTGTAAAGGCATTCTTGTAGTGTCTGCTTATTTTTTTTGTTCTTGTTCTGAGGCCCTGTTTTGTTTTTAATCCTACTCATTATGATGATGGATTTATAGGTTGGTAGGGCGGGCAAGTAGCTAGATTAATGAATTAGTTCATTCAATACAGAACAAACATTATCAATCTTGGGACACTGTGTGGGCAAAGGCTACACAATGGAAAAATGAGACTTTTAAGAGACCAAAACATCAGCAAGTCAGAATGAGACCTGATTCACTCTTCTAGTGTCACCTTTATTCAACTCATTTTAAATTAGTTCACATATGATATTGAAAGAAATGAGAAACTTTTTTTCCCTGTAAAACGTCTGAGCTCAAAAAATATTATTTCCACTAAGAAATGGTAACCTCAACCAATATAGAATTGGTGTTGTAGAAATACTAGATCTTTATGGCTACAGAAAAATGGGATCGAGTGAGTATTTTTTTTTTTCTGGTTTAACAAGCCCCATATGTCTCAGTTATTTTTATTTTGTTTTGTTTTGTTTTGTTTGTTTGTTTTTGTTTTGTTTTTGTTCCCTGGGACAAAATACCTGATACCTGCAACAAAAGAAAGATTTATTTTGGCTAATGTTTTCAGAAATCTCAGTCCTTCCATAGTTAGCATCATGGTAGAGTGGCCTCAGCAGAAGGAAGCTGCTCATGGCAAGGTGAAAAGAAAGTAGAGAAGGAAGGGAGGACCCAGTGGGAGAGAAAGCTACCCTTCCATGTCATGACGGTAGTAACCTGCCTCTTTCAAATGGAACATGCCTCCTATTTGCAAATCCATCTTTTGGCCCTATTATTCAATCACCTTCCAAAATCCACACATGAGAGCAGGAGAATTGGGGGACAGTCATGTGCACCTCTTTATGTGAAATGCATTTAGTCCTTTCAAAGACTTTCCAGGGTCTCAGCAGCTGCAGCATTGCTGAAAAGTCTGTGTCCAAAGTCTCCTCTAAGATTCAAGATAATCTCTTCTTTGTGAGTCTCTGCAAAGTAAAAAAAAGACAAACACTTCTAACATATAGTGACACAGGGTAAGCATTTACAGAGCAGAAACCAAAGAGACCCATGCAAGGCCAAAGGTCATCATGGTAAATATTAACTCCTATAGTTCTACATCCAGAACCAAAGACAGATGGCAAGGAGATGTGAACTCTAAAGGGTTGAGTTGCCCCTGGTCCTATCACATTGTTGGATACAACTCTGATAGCCTCTGTCTTGGGACCGCCCCACTATATATGGCTTTCCAAGTTCCTGGACTCTGGACATTTCCAGATTCCTGGATTCTATAACTTCCTGTAGTCTCCACTATTCTTTCAGATTTACTTTTTTTTTCACTTTTAATCTATTTATTTATTTTTGTGGCCTGTTCAGCCTGCCCTAAGGGCAGGGCTGGCAAGGCAGGGGTGTCAGGGATCGAACTGCAGTCTCTGCAGTTGCTTAAGCTTGCCTAAGCAGGTGCTTTAGACCACTGAGCTATCTCACCGGCCCTCATATTCACTTTTAAAGCTTCACATATTGCCCTCTCAGGGCCACACTATCAATTCTCTAGGCCTCCTTCTGAAATGTGTTTGGAAGACTCCTGAATTCAATTTTTGAATTCTGCATGATCGTAAAATAAGCACTACATGGATGGCACAAAATCTGCTGCTTATGTAAGTAGTAACGAAACCCACTTGAATCATGGCTACAGAGGCCTCCAAGAACCCAGATGTCCAGGCACTGTGAGTTGAACCCCTGAGAACCAATTCCTTAGGTGGTCCTTCTCCAAAAGGATGCCCTGGAATTTCCTTCTCAAATAAAAGTTCTACAACTTTATACCTTTAAACCTCTGAGCCTATGATGGTGGGATCTTGTGGATTTCTGATACACCTTCAAGGCTTCTTTCCAATTTTCATGATATACAGTATTTGGGTTTTTAAAATGCCAATCTTTTCAACAAACAAATTCTCCTAGACCAAAATTTAAAAAGCCTCAATTTGATAGGAACCAATCTGCTGGAGCTTCCTTTCTGGGCACCAGCAACATTTTTCAAATTACTGAGCTCTGTACTTTTGGTCCTGCTTCTCATAATAAATAAGGCTAAAAAACTGCCAGAATCTAAAATAATGGTGTCCCTATATCCCTATTTAATCCTAGAAGGCTAAAACAAGAGGATAAAAAGTTCTAAAGCACTTTTCCAACTTAGTGAGACCCTGTATCAAAATAAACTCACGTCTCAGGCTCAACCCTGGGCTGTCTTAAAATTTCTTCTGCCAGATAAATTACTCTTCCACCCCTAAAGTAGTCCTCCAGCAAAGTCTCAAGACATAAGCAAAGCACAGATTTCCAGGCACATCACACATGGCCTGAAGTCCTATTACCAATGCCGTCGTTATTCGTTGATGAATCCTCCTGTACCTGGTCTTTATCATCAGCATTTCTATTACCATGCTAGTCATCTGACTTCTGGCAAGACTCTACCACTAACCTTTGTTTGTAACATTGTGTGACTTCTCTGTGCAGCATCTTCAAATCTGAAAATTTCCCCCATAAGCCATTTCCAAAAGCTTGCGAATCACAGGACCAAGTGTATTCACAGAAACAACCCTTCTTTCCACTAACAAAATCTGTCTTAGCAATTTTTGTCACCTGGGGACAAAATACAAAACATGTACAAGTAAAAGGAGGAATGGTTGACTAATTCATGTTATGCGTTGTGTCTAGATGTCTCCCCAGAGCTGCATGCAGTCAGCAGATATCTTAGAGGTAGCTGAATCTAGAGTATGCGCTGTGGGATTAGGGATAGTGATCAGTTCATTGATTGGTTTGGCACCACCCTACACCCAACAGCCTAGATGGAATACAAAAGGGATGGAAAGACACTGTTTTCCTTTTTTATTTCTTCATTTCTTTTTTAAAAAATATATTTAGTAAAGGGTCTGCAGGGTCTCATTACACAGACTTACTCATAGTGATCCTTCTGTTTTCAGCCTCCCAACTGCTGGAATTACAAGCACTGCAGGTGCGCACAAACAAGCCCAGTCTCAATCACCCTCTCAGTGTGCCCCAGGGGTGGGGCTGGCGTGGCAAGACACTGTCAAGGGTCATTTGTTCACTTTGCTCTCTTCTGCCCACAATGAACTGTTGTTCTCTGCAAAACTACCCTGCCCTAAAGCCTGCCAATTATAATCTGAAGCCTCTATAAACTGTGAGCTAAACAAACATGTCCACCTTTAACCTTGGGTCTCAGGTATTTTGTCACAGCAATGAGAAAAGTGACTAAGACAGCTTTCAGGCCCAGAAGTCTCAGTCCTAACTGTGGTGCAGTATTGTGAAAGGGCCCAATTGGAGCAGAGACACTAACATCATAAGAAAAGGAAGCAGGAAGAGAGAGGAGGAGCCAGAGAGGGAGACATACACTTCCAGGCCACCCTGACACTCACCTGTTTCTACAAGTCACTCCTCAAAACAGCGAGTCGTGTCTGCTGCCCTCACAGTTCAATCATCATCACAAAGCATCTCCTATGAGTGATGCTCATAAGAGAACAAAGAGAAGACTATGAGATGAGACTCGCGATTCATTTTCACTCTCTATGTATGCGGCACATTGAACACTATGCGGTATAAATTATTTCACTTCATAAGTAATTGGGACTGATTTTCTGACTGGCTTTCACCAACAGAATGCATAAAAACTTGCTCTAATGTCCAAACTTCAAGACCTGAGTCTCCTGGAAGCTTCAACACTATCTCATAGAACACAACCTCAAAATTATACAAGTCATAGAGCACAGTCCCATGAGGAATAACAGCGCCCTTGTCCATGGCTTTGGTGAACTTCCACCCCACAGCAAGATCTTCAATGGAAATTCTTGATCCAAATCATAACACAAATGTTTCTTTTTAAGATTTATTTATTTATTTGGTACAGGGTCTTGCTATGTAGCTTGGACTCATAGTGATCCTCTTGTCCCAGCCTCACCAATGCTGGGATTTCAGGTGTGCACCCTCATGCCCAGTTTCAGTGGCCTGCATGGTACGTGACTGGTGTGGTATGCAATACCGAGATGAAACCCAGATCCTTGTGCTTGCCACACAGGCATTTAGACTGCTAAGCTATCTCCCCAGCCCAACACTAATATTTCTTGGACTGAAAAATAAATATAGCTGTATGCAGTCATAAGACAGTCAGTAATTACCACAGAGATGGGGAAAGAGGCAGAATCCTGGACCTTAACCAGCTGCTCATTGTGGTTTTCAATGAATCAGTGATACTTGTGTGTTCTACTTTTTCCCACTTTTAGTGAGTATGCTAACTATAATTACTTGGTCCATTTTTTGCAATGCATATGATACATTTAGAAAGATGATACTAGGGCCCTTATTACCCCCAATAAGGGTAAAAATGAAGAGATCTTTGTTCCCCTGTCCCAGAAAAAGTACACCAGAAGTGTTGAATCCAGAGAAAGGCACCCAAGGAGACTTGTACTTGTTTGTGTCTCAACCTGACTTTTTAAAATAAAATTTGAAATTTGCTAAGTGCTAATAGAAAGATCAGACCATTTGAGGGCTTTAAAAAACTGGTGAAAAAATGATGTGAGTCTGGAAGAACAAAGAGAAGACTATGACAGCTTTGTGCAAAGATGAGACTCTGGATTCATTCTCACTCTATATATACACGGCACATTGAACACTACGAGGTATAAATTATTTCACTTCATAAGTAATTGGGACTGATTTTCTGACTGGTTTTCACCAACAGAATGCATAAAAATTTGCTCTAATGTCCAAACTTCAAGGCCTGAGTCTCCTGGAAGTTTCAACACTATCTCATAGAACACAACCTCAAATTTACACAAGTCACACAGCACAGTCCCATGAGGAATACCAGTGTCCTTGTCCATGGCTTTGGTGAGCTTCCACCCCACAGCAAGCTCCAAGTGGCAGCTATGTAGATAAGCCTTCTTGGCTTCTCAACAGCAACACAGCTTCCAGCATATGCAGCATTCTTGTCAGTGTGTGGTGCAGAAACAACATCCAAGAAGAACCCAGTTAACAATGGGAATTAGGAAATAAAATGATTGGGCTGAGCCACTAAATTGTGGGGCAGTTGAGTAAGCAACTATAGACAACTAAAAAAGGATTTGAGAATATGGGGTTCAAGCTGAACCACTGGACAGTATGTGGCAGAGGACGAGCTGTACCCACTTCCCATCACGGTACACTAACAGAACTCAGGGTCAGCTCCAAAGAATGTTGACTAGATGTCTTATTTATTGACCAAATCAACTAAAAGATTCAAAACTTCTAATCTCACCAAGTATTTTAAGAGAAAATCTGGAATGCCTGAGGACAAGAACATAGAAATTAACCAGAGAAACAGTACTTAAGGAAATTTTTAAAGGAATACAGACTACTGCTTCAGACATCAATATAAGAATATTCTACAAAAGGAATGCCAAAACCAACAATTACAATGCTATAGAAGAGAAAATTATTTTTAAATCCTCTGTAAGGCAGAGAAAGTGCATCACTGTAGAGACTTTTCATTTGTCCACAAACCAATTGATACCTCATTTCAGGAAGTTGAGCTTAATTCATTTTCCTTACATGTGAGACAGAAGTAGTCCCTACAGTAAAAAAAGCTGACTGCATGCAGCTCTGGGGAGACATCTAGATACAATGCATAATATGAGCTAGTCAGCTATCTTCCTTTTACTTGTACATGTTTTGTATTTTGTCCTTACTTATACAGAACAAGGCAGAAATAACACTGCGTCACTTCTCAGACTGGGTAATAACAGCCACTACAACTCTTTTCCTTCTTCTCCTTCTCCAGAGAAGTCATTAATGTTATGAAGATGCCCAATTGGGTTGCTGAGGGTCCCTTCTCCTCGGGAATGGACCACAGCTATAAGAATGGGCTTCAAAATGTGTCTTCAGTCCTTGGTAAGCTTTTTCATAACTTCAGTTCTAGGAAACTCAGCTGCAATCTCATGAGGAGCTCTGAGCCATAATAATCCTGGAAATTGACCTCCAGATTCATGATTCACAGAGAGCATAAGACTGTAAACATTTTTAAGATTTGATTTGATTTGATTTTAGGTACCAGGGATCAAACTCAGGACTTGTGCTTGTCAGACAGGCGCTTAAGCTGCTGAGCTACCTCCCCAGCCTCTTAATATTCTAATTTTTGATAACTGATTCACTTTTTGCGGTATTCATCCCAGTTTCTGCATAGTAACTGGACCTTCAGGAAATCTTTGCTGTAAATAACAACTATACAATGTCTAAGTCAAAACTGAAAATGTTTCCTGCTATTACTTACATTTTAAAACTTCTTTTTTATTATTACACATTTGTTTTACATAATAAGTTTTTGAGAAATTTGTTACACAAGAGTAAAAAACTAGTAAAGATTTTGATGAATGGATGTATAGTACTTCCATAAAAAAATGGGAGAAACTTTGTCATTGGGCATTTGTTTGAAACTAGAAGAACTCAGAATACAAATAAAACCCTACAAAGTTTTGAACAGGCAATAAATATTGTATTATATTGTACTACACTGTAAAATACTTTATTGTACTGCATAGTTACTGTATTGTATTGTGTTGTATTATATTGTATTTTTTGGTACTGGAAATCAAACTCAGGGCTTTGCCATTTCCAGGCAGGCCCTGTGCCGCGGAGCTATATCCCCAATCCCAATAAAGAGAATCTTGCTTGCCTATAAAGAAAATGATTTGAAAACTGAAAACATTTTTCACTTAGGGGTCTTTTTCATGTAGCTGCAGAAAGTTTGGAATATTGTTATATGTAGTAAAGTAGAAAGTAAAAAAAAGAAAAAAAAATATATATATATACAATTTGGCATCACATGTCAAAATTATAATCGTATACTGACTCAAAAATTCTGCTCTTAAAAATGTAATCTATGAGTATATATACACATATATAAAATGAACTGGATAATCTATCCAAGCAACTTTTCAGGGTAAATATTGAAGGAACCATACCTTTCTTTTCTCTTACAGTAAAATATACCTGAAGATAAATAAACTACAAAAAGGACTAAGTATAAAAGAGCCGGGACCTTAAGTCTCTGAAAATACACAAATTTTTCAGACAACAAATGATGCTAAATTTTGCAATAAAAAAAGCCGTTAGGCCCAGGGCTGTAGCTCAGCAGTAGAGCAAGAAGAGGCCTACATCATCAAAGCAAATATGTTCTACACACTTATGACCAAAATACTTCCTGGGGATGAAACCAAGAATGTAAATGAAGACATTTTTTTCATAGTTAAAAAAAAGGTACAACTTCAAAGTCACATCCTGTCAGACAAAAGCCCTGTCGTAGTGCTTAAGAACATAGTTCACAGGTCCGCTCTGACAGTGAAGCGAGCTAAACTTGAAAAGAATTCTCTCAGCTGCCTTATCGAAAGCCCAGGTGATATTTCTCATCTTGGCTAATTCCACAAACTCACTGACTCTCACAGCAGCTACACAGAATATTCAAGTTTTTGAGAAATGCCCACAACTTGGGCTAAAAGAGATTGAGAAACTAGGGAATAGGCAGGGAACTTTGTACCCTGAACTTCCACAAGCAGGAAGCAGAATATTCAGGCATAAACACGAGTTATCATTCATAATGACTTGGAGGAGCAGATTAATATCCCAGAAGGTAGATCCAGGAGTCGCAGAACATTAGAAGGTAGACATCGATTTTAAACAAGGTAGTTACAGGAACCCTGATAGATCTCCACTTTGCAGTGTGCCAGTGATCCCTTCAGACATTGGTATTTCTCTCATTCTGAACAGTGATGTCCACAAAGTTAATTTATGCCTGCTCTACCAGAGTATAGCGGCAAGCGGAGCGGACTCGC
>NW_004524704.1:6020724-6023424 GCF_000260255.1 Octodon degus
GGCTCCACATAATGGCAACACAACAGTGGCTAACCCTGCCAGCAGCTGCAAGCCAGACCACCGTCCCAGACTAGTGAGTCACAGAAACTATGAGAGGTGAACTATTGATTATCTCAATCTATATTTTTGGAAGCAATTCGTTATGCAGTGGCAGACAATGGACATCATCATTTGTAGTCCACAAAGGATGTTTTAATTTAGTAGTGTGCACCGTTTGAAAGGTTTGTGTTCAGTTTTCAATATCAAATTTTAATGCATACGTTAAGATGGATTTGCAAAAAGGATGCCATGTTTTCCTAACTCAAATCATTAAGCAATTAACATCCTTGTGAGCACTCATGAATAGTTGAACTTCTCATGTATAAACAGACAAAGCAAAGCATGTAAAGTAAGATATCACATACCATTTCAAAAATGAATAAAAATTTCACAAAACATTAAATGTGTTTTTATAGAATTTACCTTCAGCACATTTACTTAAATTGAACAGAACAGTAGAAATGTTCAGCTCCTATCTTACTGTCCATGTCAAAGGAGAGATTTCTTTGATTGTCCCCTCATTCCAAAGCGACATGAAATAAAACAAAAGTTAGTCTTTGGCTCTTCTTACAATTTATGTAGCAAGAACTAAAAAAAGCACTTGATTTATATGAAGTAACATAACAAATTGTGAAATGGAGTAAGAATATAGAGAAAATATAAACGAATAAGCCTCTGCCACAGACTGTATATGAGGAATCTTTAAACTAGTTAATAAAAGCAACAGGAAAACATTTAAACATCGTTCTTTTCGGATAGCAGAAAAACATTTTTCTTCAGAGATGTTTTTCCTGGAGGCAAATGCAAAAGAGATTTCTTAGTTCAGCCTCAAGATTTTTTTTTTTTGTGTATGTGACAGAGTAAACAATGATTTCTTTGAGCTCCGCAACATCTGGATCAAAGAGCTGCCGAGATCACATGTGCAGACTGAGAAAGCAAAGCTTGGTGAGCATCAGGTGGCTTCGTTTTTCTGGAGATTGAGATCAAGTGGCCTCTGGAATCGGTCTGAGCTCTAGCCACTCTGCCTTGAGGAAATGGAACTCGGAGTGTACTGGAATTTGCTACAGTGTTTCATCCATTGCCTGAAAACACGTTCCGTAAAATTTTGCAAGCTCTGTTTTGGCTGTTAATTCAAAGCATAATTATTCATTATGGGACTGATGAGCTGTATTCTATGTGCTTGGCCTGGTTGAAGTCTTGATCCTGTGAATTTGAGAGCAGGACTATTTTCATTAGTTTCTTTTATTAGCAGAAGATTTTACATTCTCATGCAGATGTAAAATACTTTCCTGGTTTTCATTGCTCAGAAATTATAATGATATTATTGTCTTTTCAAGTACTTTAGGAGAGAGGGATGTAGCAAAATATATATTGCATATATTGACCACTTGGTGTATGTTTGCAGGTGGATATATATGTGTACTAGCGTGTACGTGAGTGTTGCTAGGGTCTATAACTACAATATCCCTGAAGTCTCATGCATCCACAGGCAGGGTTTTGGAAGGTGACTCAATCAAGAAGACACAGTAGGTGTCAGTGGATTGCCCTCTGGGTAAGTTCACAGCCAAACGTGCCCTTTCGGAGGCGGAGCCTGGACGGAGGAGGAGCCTCATGGAAAGCATTATGTTGAGGGTGTCACCCTCCTCAGCCCTTCTCGCATTTCTCTTCTTCCACGGGTTGAAGGTCTTTCCTCCACGGTCCTGTTCCATCGTACTGTTCCAGCTGTGAAGCCGGCCCTCCAGTGCTTGGAAGCCACGAGCTAAAACAAACCTCTTTTCCTTTAAATTTTAGGTGTTGAATCTTTTGACCTAGCAATGGGAAAATTATGAATACCGGTGCATATCTGTATTCCAGGTCCAGCTAGCATGATATTCCAGATACTGAAGCTAATGCCCAGAAAATAAATTCCCATTTGTGATCATTCAATCCAGTGTATAGCTTCGGGAAAAGAAAACTGAAGAAAGGCTAAAAGTCTAATCAAGATATGTGGAAGGAAAGCACAAGCTCTTCCCCACCATCTTGGTTCATAGCACTGCGAAAAAAAGTAGGAAAGCCTTCCAGCAGTGATTCAGTTAAGATACTTTTCACTTTCTTCTCTCCAAAATTTCATCTTTTTCTCTCTCCTCATCTTTTCTTTTTTTTCTGATCATTTCTTTGTGTCTCAAAATATTTTTTTTCTATTTTCCACCCATGGTTGGTTTATTCTCTGTCATGGTCTACAAACACTGAGTCCCTAAATTATACCAGTATGAAAACATGTCAATGAGCATAATATCCAAGAGTTACCATTTACTAAATGCTTTACATATGGCAGGAGTGGTATCTTACTAACATTATCAGTAAACTTTGTATTGATTCATGTAACAGTCATTGAAGGATTATATTGTTGTCTCCACTTTTCTGTGGGGAACAAGGAGCATATGAAGTCATAGAAGAACCGCAGCTAATGGGTAATTTGAGTCACCCTCTCTACTCCTGTAGCTCATCCTCTTGTCCATTATGTCATATCATTTATTTTAGTAGCATTTCTTATATGTTTTACTGCAGTAATATTTTTTTAATAATATAAAATGCTGGAGAATTTGAGAAGGTATTCACAGTGGGCTACCAAACAGTTATATCAGTTTGAGACACTTAAAATACAAAAATGCATAATTTCTA
>NW_004524704.1:6023792-6033714 GCF_000260255.1 Octodon degus
TGAGTTAGCGATACAGAGAAGCTGCTTCGCTGTGCAATATCTGCACCGACGCCTCTAGGTCCCTGAGCACTGTAGTAACTATATGTCTGTTCTGTTTGGAAATGCAGGCTCATTTAATGTCTTAAAGGAACAGAAAAGGACTCAGCGTGACACTGTCACAGCTGGGAAAGTGGTGTGGTGCAATTAATAAAACCCAGATATTCGTTACACCTCAATTTAGATCACTGCTATCTTATATACAACTAAGTGTAACCAATAATTTTGCCTTAGTGTATGTATCCACATACATACACTATGTATGTTGGCCAAATGTTTGACTATATTTTGTAAAAGTACCCTTGAAAAGCATAAGCATTACATACACGTTACAAAATTTAATTTCATTCCAAAACATGGAATAGAAATTGACTTGCTGATTTATCTTTTACAGAACTTGACCCCAGTAAATTCAATTTTCTTAAATTAAATATACATTCATCATTATCTCATTAGGAAATAATCTTGGGAAAGCTAGTATTCTCAATTCAAATCATAGGAAAAATATTTACTAGTTATACAAATGCCTTGGTATTTAAATTATTTCTTTAGGGAAAGGAAAGTTCTGTATTGAAAGGTAGTCAGCACATTTTAGTGATATGTTATAAATCCAAGGGGGAGGAAGCATTGCATTAAGAACTTTATGACAGTTTTAATTAAGTAGAGCAGAGGTACCTTTCTGTAAACCCAAATCAAGATTATGCTTCTGTTTGGCTTCCTCTTCTTTGATGAATATTTGATTCTAAGATGATAAAATAAGTCTAAAGATTAAAGCAAATACACTAGTAGTATTGATATGGCAAAAAGAAAATTCCATCCTGCTAGATATCTGGTACAATTCCTGTTCTCTAAAATTGAAAAATGAATTTTAGGAATAATGGAGGTTAAGAACAAAATATATTTAATGAAGGAAAGAAAGCTTCTGTCTGAGAGAGAAAGAGAGAGATAGAAAGCATCCCCAGGGGGTTGCAAAGGACCCTGCCTTTTTAAGGGATTTTTCCAGAGCAAAACTACAGGGTAGGTACCAAGTTCGGGGAAAATGGGAAATCACAAGGTGGGCGTAAGGTGGGACAAAACTGAGGTCAATCAAAGTGAGTACAAATATAAATGCACAGGTAAAATTTATTAAGTTGGGATCAAATGGGGAAGCAAGTCACACAGCAAGTTGGTATGACTACAGGATGCTTTCTTGTAGGGGGCTGAGTTAGTTTCTCTTACTGGCTTTCTTAAGGTGATTAATACCTATTTAGAGTATCAGTCCTTGATGTTTATCCTTGGAAAGTATGTGGGTACATTTGTTTTATGTTAGGTCTTGAGGTCTGGCCCTCCACTGGGAGTTCCTGCCACTGGTCTTGTGCTTTGGCTCCTTCAAGAGCTAGCCCTGTCTGACTGCCTTTGATAGTTCGACCTACCTTAGCTGCCTATAGCAGTATCTAACCTAGGGAGCCTCTCATGTGAGGCAATTGTTGCATACCTAATAACTCCAAATTGTACTTGATGAAAGCATTAAAAATCCATTGTATCCCTCTGATTTCCTTAGTCTAGACTTTGTAACTGGCTTAAGGGAGTAGTACTGGACTATCCCGTTTGGATCATGAGGTGTGAGACAACACATTAACCAACAGAAGCATCATTCATTAGTAGCAGTGTTGTCAAGAGAAGCCCATTTTGAGGAGTGTGGAAAGTCCTGGAGATTGAACCGAGGCCCTTTGCACTGAGCTAGATCCAGTCAGGTGGCTTGTTAAGTTTAATTTAATTTAATTTTTTTGAGATAGATTCTAATCAAATACATAAGCTAGCCAAGCTGGGCTTGAACTTGCGACCCTCCCCCAGCCACTCATAGTAATGGGATTGCAGACAAGTGCCTGGGTAGGATACACATATTGCTACTGTATGTTGTCAAGAGACCTACTTGCAAACCACATGAACCCTTCTTAGCTGCCTGAGTATACTCAACATGTGAAAGATGATCCTGCCCTCCACCCTGTTCCTGTCACCAGAACAGCTCCAAGAAAGCAGGCGTGCAGGAAGAGGCAGTGCATTTTGTGACTTATCTCTAAGGAAACATAAATTTCTCTTTTTCTGTTAGTTAAAACTGAGACAAAACATCCAACACATACTCTAGGGGAAAAAAATAGGTTCCATTTTAAAAGGTGTTTCAGAATTGTTTAGACCTTTTTATAGAAAAAAAGATAAAATTTCATAACAAAATAATAGAAGAATGACAATAGAAGGTCAGGCTGGCCTTGAATTCACTGTATCGTCCATGTTAGCCTTAAAATGGAGGCTGTCTTCCTGCCTCAGCCTCCTAAGTGCTGGGATAGCAGGTGTTCATTGCCATGCCCAGAGACACTGTAAACTCCTTTCCAATGAGGATGTCTTGAAGGCTAGTAGATGTGATAGAACATAATACTAATTATAAAAAGGAAAATTATTGACTTAAAGAAACAGCCTTTCATAGCCACAAGCTTGAGATAAGTGTCATTGGGAAAAAGAAAAAATGATGTGGTATATCAGGATTTGTTACTACTGTGGAAGGTACAAATATCGGACACACCCATCAGCACTATAAAGCAGCACATCTTAACAGGTCTGGCAATCCCTAGCACATACACAGAACAGAGTAAATTCAAGGATGTTTATTCTGCTGTTTTTAATAGCAAAATTAAAGAATCTAAATACACATGAATGAGAGAACACACAAATACTAATTTATCCATACCTATTTTTGCTATATAATTATATGAGTCAACAAATAAGTTTGCTTTTAGAAACATAGAAATATTTCAAAAAGTATTCAGAGGTCTTGTAAAAATCTAGGTGTTGGGGCTGGTGAGATGGCTCAGTGGTCTAAAGCACCTACTTAGAACAAGCTTAGCAAATCACAGGGACCGCGGTTCAATCCCCCAGCACCACATGCCAGCCAGCCCCTCCCCCTGGTGGACTGAGCTGGACACACACACACACACACACACACACACACACACACACACACACACACATAAATTTAAAAAAAAAATCTAGGTGTACAATAAACCAGGCATTTAAACATAAAATAGTCATAATGTATATGTGTATATATATATATATATGTGTGTGTATATTATCTGTATATAATAAGTATATATAACATAATCTAACACATACTATTTTACATAAAATAATGTAAAAACATCCATGAAAATGATTGAATCCGACCTTAAGAGAGTAGTTCCTTCTGAAAAAATTGCAAGTAAACAGCATGATACTTACCAACAAATGGAGAGCTTCTAAGACGGTGTCTCTTTAAAAGTTAAAACTCAAAAGATTAATAAATATAACAAATGTTGAAATCTGTACAATCCAAGTCTTATGCTAAAGACTGTAACTTTGTGGTATTTATCATATAATACTTGTGAAAAAGCAAATGTTAAAGAAAACAGTGATATCGTACTAGTCATACTGTATATTCCAGACAGAACTGGAACCTCAGAACTTGATGAGTCTCTATTAAGCTGTGTGAACCAAGGAATGTTATTCCGTCTCTTTGAATTCTAGGCCATTCATGTCTCATAGAGTAGTTCTTGCATATAAAATGACGTAATATTCAGGCAGCCTTCAGCAGACACTGAACACTACAGTCAAAATCTGGTTCCAGTTATTCATTTAACCAGTTTTAAGAGTTGTTTCCCTCCTAAGAATCACATTCTCGCTTGTTAGTACGGAGGCAGCTGGAAGTTGGTGGTTCTCACCTCCTTCCTGAGTCCTCCGCTGGACAATCACTTCTCAGCATTGTGGATTCAACTAGCCAATTCCTTTCTATTAAGTGTCTGAAACTCATGACTGCAGTCATTGTTGTAGACTGCGCAACCTCTTCTGCATGGAAACACAGCTCTTTTTCTCCCTGAAAACATCGCACCCCACTGCAGTTTTGTTGCAACCAAAATCATGGAACACAATCTATGACCGGAATCGCAGAAAGAATTAAATTCATGGATGATGTACCACTTCACAGATACCTCCTCGTTTAGCTAAGCAGCATAAGAGAAGGGAAATGTCTCTCAATCACACTCCATTTGAATTTCCTATCACCAGAATAAGAGATATCAAGAGGGTTAAAACAAGGAATTTCACTACTATCACCAGTTTCTATTTTGATCCTCTATCCTCAGACACTTACTTTTTGAAAACAATCCCACACACAACTTCTAATTTCCACCCATAAATCTCCTTTATATCTAAAGGAAGTCTATTCTGCCCATATTAGAGTTGATTTTCCTCTAGAATCTTTTTCTTTGAGAGTCCAAGTTATTCATTAAAAAGCACACTTCATGGGTGTCACCAAGACAGTTCACGATGGCCTTTGGCATTTCTAGAGCCACAATCATCCAAGGTTGTGAGGTTGCTTAGAAACCCTGAGGCTTTTAGAGCTTTTCAAAGCAGCCACAGATAGGCCAAGTCTGCTTTTTTGGAAAAATGTGAACTGCACACTGTAATCTGTTTTCTTCATGTTCGGCAGAAAGTCTCTTCAGAGGCTCGGACGCATGTACCCTTACACCTGAGCCCTCCTACCTCTCCATCATATATCCTGGTAGCACCTGGACATATTTTGTGAAAAACACTTTCCTAATAACCTATGAAATATGAAAAGCCATCTTCCTCGCAATAAAGCTGCATTTAATTAGAACTGCATATTTTCTTCTTTCCACTCCCATTCTCAAACTGAGTACCCATGGTAAAATTAAGGAATAAGTTTTTTCTTTGATCAAATCCTACCTACTGATTATTATTTTAGCTATGCAAACACCAAGCTAAAGATATTTAAATGCCACTTACAACATCTTAAACTATCGAACAAAACTTTTGATTCTCCCTTGCTTCTGAGAGTGGTAGAGAATGTTAGACAGTACATACCTCAGTAGGAAGAGGGTGAAGTGTGTTCTTCAATTAAATATTGTTGTTATTGCTGTCATGTTATTTATCTCAAAATCAATACAACTTTCCTCTTGCCTTTAGGAAGGAGGATTTACTATAAATTCTTTTGAAATGATTTTTACTAAGATGAATATTTAAGGAATATTTTGTATAGATCAACATTTTACTCAGATGAATTATTTAGATTCTTTACTTGAATTTTTTATAATTTATACATATGTTATATAAATATACCAAACATGATTGTATGTGGGATGATAACTGAGTGGGACTAGAGAGATTTATATTCTAATTACTTAACTTGGTAATCACAGAAGAAAAATCTCTGATAATGTTCATGGATCTAGGTAGCAAATGCAGAAAAGAAAATCAGAGAGAGTGAAAGAAAACAAATTAAATGAGAAATTTTGAGAGGGGAAAAAAAAAAGGAAGCATTCAGTCTAAGTCAAGCCAAAATCTGGTGTCAGTTTTAAAGCAAACTGTTACCAGCAAAGAGAATTTGTTTATTAAAAGGCAAAAGCAACAAAACTCCAATGGGCTGGGGTGGGTGAGGGCCACCTTCGTTTGCACATTGCAGATGCGACTATTCAAGGTTTTCCATTTTGGGCACAAGACTGAAAATGTTTTAAAATAAGAAGCAAAACCTCAAAAATTAGTCTATGCATCTTAAAGTTCTGGTAACTAATTATCACTTCTTTTAGAAATAAGGGGTTTTTTTCCTACATAAAATGTGTTTTATTGCAATTTGCAAAACAGCCATCTCTTTAAATTAAATAATTGTTTATCAAGAGAAAGTTAATTGAAAACCATGTTTTCTAACTAAATGGAAGGCTGCATCATGCAGGCAATAAACATTCTCGCTTGAAAGGAATTCTTGCTCCTTCTTTTAAGACTGCCATGGGAATAAAATAGAAAACGAAAAAAAAAGAAACTAGGAGAGAAAAAGCCCACATAGCCGTGAACTTGTGTCTGGCTGGGGAGCCAAATGGGATTTTGAAGCCTACAAGTTTTCTATTCTGCTCTAAATTTAGCACCCACATCTCCCCTCTGGCTAGCCTGTTTTCCAGTCCCAAGCTGAAGGTGCATCTGAGGAAAGCTAGTGTCAGTTCTTCTTGCTAAATGCCGTAACTACTACGCCCACTAGACATTGGACAAAGGTTTATGTCATAGATCCTGGATGCCCACACGACGTAAATGAAAGTGGAAGGAAGCAGTTGGTCTTCAATACCAACTCGTCAAATACAAATTTTTCAAAGGCAAAGCATGTGTGAGCCAGGACTCAAGGAAGGTAGATTTTACAACCTAAATAAATGCTGAAAAGAAAAGGCCTTTTTAACACTTTTGTTTTATGGTATTTTTGTTGCTTTTCAGTGTTTGCTTTTCTTTCTCATGTTTTTCATTCTCCGCAATAGATTTTACATGAACCTTGCATAAAATAAGGACATTCTGCACTGGATACCAGAGCATGTGATGATGATTAGGAGAGAAACTTGCATCACTGAGCCCAAGCCTTCACCACATACTCATAGTAGCCATTTGAACTGAGCGTTGTAACTTTAAGTGATTTGCTTTTATTTGTTTTGCTTTCTTTTCTTTTCCTTTTTCAATCCTGGGTCTCTCTATGCATTCCACGATGGCTTAGAACTCACTATGTAGCCCCAGCTGGCCCCCAACTCACAGTGATCACCCTGCCTCAGCCTGAGTGCTGGGATTACAGATACACACCAGCACATCATCTTCTAAGCACTTAAAGAAGAAAAAGGGCCAACTTTGAGCAGCAGCGCACTCTACACCCTCCAGCTCGATGCTTTCACATTCTAGGAAGGCCTCAGGGGAATGAACGTAGCTGGTGAAAGATAGAATGTGGGCATTTCTCCAGAGCTATTTGCTGCTAGTTCTCCACTTACACTTGTGTGTTAGAAATGGAGATGTGGCCATCTCTGAGCTCAACAGGACAGCACATGGGTAGCATGCACGAGCCCTAGATTGGATCTTCCATACCAGAAAATAAATAAATAAAATATCAAATAGAGATGTCAGGAGGAATTGAGTTGAATTTCAACATACCAATCTTATAGCAGTACTTGACATATCAGAATTAGAGTTTTGTTGTTGTTTTATAGAAGCGGGGATTGAACTCAGGACCCTGCACTTGCCAGGCAAGCACTTCTTCTACTATTTATCTTATGCACAGATACAACATAGACATTCATCTGTATCCCCTTTTTTGTTTAGTTCTGTCATTTGAATATTATAGGTGTGTTAACTCAGCAAAATAGTCTAAAAAAGTCCAGTAGTCCATAATAGTATTTGGTGAACTAAGCAACTGCATTGAAGATGGCAATTTGTAATAGCAGGTTCGTGCTTGGACTTCCCGTCATTCTGGTCTTCTGAATACGGGCTGCTTGTCATGACATGCCAGTTGTCTCCGTGCTGTCTCTCGGATAGATGACAGTTGAAAAAGAAGGGGGTGGTGAATGAAGGCAGAAGGCAAGAAAAGGAATATTGCGGGACTGTCCTGCTGCAAGGTTGTATATGGTTAGATTTCTGGACTTACATATAAACATAAGAATTATATAATTCTTTATGTCTATTTTTAAATGTATTTTAATTTTTAATGTTTTTCATCATATCCTGTAGGGACTTAAAGTTCAACATATCAATACTTGATGAAAAATACCTGCTCCATGTTATGCCTAAGATGTTTGATATTCAGACAGATAATGAGGCTAAGCTTAACAGCCTAGATTGTATGGTAATAACAATAAGCTTGTCTTCTGGAGGATTAACAACCTAAGTTTGCAGACCAAAATTAGAGAAAAAGAAGGGCCACAAGGAAAGCCAACATTTTGGCCCTAGCTTTCCAAGGTCAATTAAGACTCAGGACATATGAAAACTTGTACTGTAACGTCATGTAACTCGGTAGTGTCCCAAATTTTCTGATCAAGGAGATTATGGAGCCAAAGAGGAAATTGATCAATGATGTAGTGTGCCTAAGGAGAGTCACATGGAGAGAAAACATTCTCTCAGGCTTTCACAGAGAGCACATTGGCCAAGCAATTGCCATGACTCAACATGGCTGACACTGACAAAGGATCTACAATCTGAGATATAGGATCTCAGGATAAATCCTGAGGGGATTTCACTGAACTTATCAGACCCAAAAGCTACAATTCTAGTTACATAGGTCCTGCTTTATCTTGGTCTTAACCATCCAGCAGAAAAGTATAAAATTGAAGTATAAGAAGCAAAGCCATGTTATGTTGAGCTGTAGGGGTCTCAGGTCAACAATTTCTGACACTGCCAGTCAAGCAATGCGTTTTGGATTTAGTGTCACCCCAGAAGTGTTACATAATAAATATTACCTCCATCAGGCACACACAAAAAAGTAAGATTAGAAAAAGGGGGGAGGGAAAGGGGTTGAAGGGAAGAGAGTGGACTGAGGAAAAAAAGAAGAACCAGAACATGTCATGTACAGATACCAATCCCTGGAGTGAATATGATCATGATGCTACCAATAAACATAGTAAGATGTAAAAAGTGACGATTGCTTAGTCTCATGGATTTGGAGGCTTCAGGCCAGGGCCAATTAGCTTCAAGGTCAAAATGGTGGGGTGCAAAGACATGGACAAGGGAGGCTGTTCACCTTATGGTGGTCAGTGTGACAGAGGGGAACAAAGCTTCCACCCTGAAGGTGCCTGGATGAGTTTGTGTTTCCTAAACCTGAAGAATCAACTGTTGGGACAAATAGAGGTTAAGAGCAGAATATATTTGTTGGGGGAAAGAAAGATCTTGTCCTAGATAAGGACAGAAAGGGGATCAGAGCAGGTTGCCCAGGTAAACTGTCTCTTCCAGGGATTTTTATAGAGTACAACCATGTGGTCTAAGGTAGAGAAAATGGGAATTCTTAGGTGGGCACTAGGTGGGACAAAACTATGGCCAACCAGTGAGGTTACAATCACCACTGCTCAGGTAAAATTGATTTAATCCAGGACCCAATGGGGAATTGAGTCATATAGCAAGCAGGCATGAGTATAGAACAGGAGTTTATCGGGTAGCCAGTAGCAGTTGGATTAGGGATTTTTCCTGGCTTCCTCAAGGTGATGATCAATCCCAAGTGCTTATCCTTAGGAAGGTAAGTGTTTGTTCGATCTTTGGTCGTTAGGTCTCACCTGCAGTGGGACCATCCATCCCTCTTACAGTTGTAAGGTACTTTGTCTTCCATGCTGTGTCCTTTGAGGGCCTGCCCCTGTCAGACTGCCTATATTTCTATCCAAAGCAGCTGCCTGCAAGTAGGGTAGACAAGAGCAAAGCAGGAGGGAATCAGAAACCAGATCTAGTCCCGAAGGCCATGGCCCTATGACCAACCTCTCCCAAGGATGCCCAGCCAGCACATTGATAAAATTAGTGCCCTCGCAGTTCAGCCTCCTCTCTCTGTGACCCAGCCACGCTCACAGTCAGGAATAATTGGTGCAATGAAAGTATGCAGCGCAAACACACATTAAGCTTGAAGCATTTAAATAAAGAATTCATGTTAATAGTCACCTTTGGGGAAAAGGAGAAGGAAATATAATTAGTGGTGGGTGCAGTAGTGATCACAATATATTAACAAGATCAGGGCCAGCGTCGGTGCTTAGGGCTGAGCGATGCAGCACACATGTGTTCACAATACTGTAAGTTCTTATCCATGCGTAGAAAATATTTAACTGTGAAAAATAAAGTTTCCCATAAAAGAAATTCCCCAAACAGTGTCAGAGCGATGACACTAATCTAAGCAATCCCCAATACCGAAATTCTTCCTTACTAACAAAACTGTTTTTTTCCTGCTTCTCTGAGCAACTTACCTCTAACTGCAAGGAGCTGACCATCTCCTCACCAATGACTGCTTGAGGCAAAAATCAGAAAGCAATTTTGGTCAATGAGAGATGAGAGATGAACTCTCTGAGGAGAGTCTGAGAAATTAAAAAAAGAA
>NW_004524704.1:6033814-6049669 GCF_000260255.1 Octodon degus
TATATATATATATATAGTATAGGGTCTAAAGGGTCTCACTATGTAGATTGAACTCATAGTGATCCTCCTGTCTCAGCCTCCCCAGTGCTGGGATTACAGATGTGTACCATCACACCCAGTATCAGTGGCCAGCACAGCATGCAGTACTGGAGATCGAACCTGGGTCCCTGCACTTGCCAGGCAGGCACTTAGACTGCCAAGCTATCTCCCTAGCCACTTAAAATTGCTTTCTAATGTAAGAAATCTACTCTACAACTTCCTAAAGAGTTCAAAGACTGAATAATAACAAGGACAACAATAATTTCTGTGGGTAATAAGCCACATTAAAAATCTATTGAGAATGCTTGGTCATGTATTCAGAAAAAAAAATAGCATAGATGAGACTAAGCTGGCAAGCTTGCCTAAAGTGTCAAGGATATATAAAGTTGCTAGAGATCATTCATTGTTTTGAGAATTCTAGGGCAAAAAGTCCTGTTATAAAATTTTAAATAATCAGTTACTAATGATTGGAGATCCTATGCTTTAAAAAAGTCATGCTATTTTCCACAGCTATTTGTAAATATTTTATCTATCCAGTAACATATTAAAGGCTTTGAAGTTAATGTGTTACTACCTCTCTCCAGCTTCAAGAACACTGTGTCCCTCTTCCCTGGTATTCTTTCACACATCATTAAGTTCCTGGTTAAAAAATCTTTCTATGGTAGTGTTATCAGTCTGTTTCATGCCATATCATTTTGAGTTGAAGAAAGGGGCTCTGAAATGATGGGATAACACTAGGCATTTTAAATTATTACTGGGAAGGACTGGCCAGATAGCTCAGTGGACTAAAGCACCTGCTTAGGCAGAGCGCAGCAGCCAGGGCTTGATCCACGGCATGCTGTGCTGGCCTCACCCCCAGGACACGCTGAGACAGGGACTGGGATGGGGTGTGAGCACCTGTAATCCCAGTATCTAGGAGGCTGAAAGCAAGAGAAATGCTATTAGTCTGATCTTCATAGTGAGACCTTGTAGACCCTGTACTAAATACATAAAAATAAATAATTTCTGGCATGTTATTACAAATAGAAAAATTAAAGAACCCTTGTGTATCAAGACTACTAATGCTGGTGAAAGTAGACTGTGTCCACCTGTGCCTGCAATCCGCTTTGAAGCATTCATGCTGTAACGACTGCAGGCCCGCCTCTCCAATTGCCATGATGACATCAGGTTTTCACGTGTATATGCCATGGAGAGTATTTTCAAACAAGCACACCATTAAGATAGACCAAAGTTTTACTTTCTTTAATAAAATCAGTAAATATATAAAGATGAGGCATGAAATCAACTCAATCTAATCTCTGTGGAGCCATCAAAACAGATTTGTTATGTGGACACTCCCATCTCTGCCTTTCAACCTTTCAATGCAGTGGTACCTCGGGCCACGGATGCTTCAGTTTGCAAACTGTTTGACATTTTGGCTCACAAGCAGAAGTGTCTTGCAAATTATTTTCTCTCTCTCTCTCTCCCTCTGTCTCTCTCTCTCTCTCTCTCTCTCTCTCTCTCTCTGTAGAGAGTTGTGATAAACATGACCAGGGATATATTTTTTGCAAAAACATGAATATGATGAATATGACAGCTTTCCCCAGAATCATAGAATGGATTCAGTTCATGAACCACGATATCACTGCACTTATACCCATACATAGTAGTGATGAAATAGCCAGAATATGTTTGAAAATTCCATTAGTGTTTGTTTCTGAATTGTGTAGTATATTTGTCTTTTTCATTTTCTCTTAATGCTATTATTATTATTATTGTATTATTATTATTACATTTACCTTATAGCACTGGGCATACAAGCCAAGGCCCTGCACATGCAAATTCAGGCTCTGTACCTCAGAACTCTGAATTGCATCTCTAACTCTGTTTTTGTTCTTGTATTCTTAATAGGAAATTTCAGAGTAAACAACCAAACTAAAACTGAGCTAAGCTGCTAGTTTCAAAAAACAGGTGAGTGTATACCACATATGTGATGCAGCACTAAGCTTCTTTATGTATGTAATATTATTTAACTTAATCATATAAACATCCTGTAACATAGGAATTACATTCTTTTTTACCTGGAAGGCTGTGAATTAGAGATTCTCATTAGTCCAAATTTACATATCTATGTACAGCAAAACAAAGATTCTAGCTCATGCCTGCAGAACACTAACATATTTTTATACTTAACTATGTGTATTGTGTGTTTATTTCTATACTACATTCCACATTTTTCGAATTTATTCATACTTACATTAGTTTTTCTACGTTCTCTTTTACCATATTCATCAAGAGACCAAAACAAAACTGAACATCTCACCCTTAGTCTATTTGCCAGTGAAGTCTTCTCATTTGATACCTCCTGAGCCCGGCTTTTACTGTTAGATTTCTTTCAGGCTTCTGGTCTCCTGAGCTTTAACTAGAATCATGCATCAGGCTACACATATAGCAGTGAGGACTTCTCTAGCCTGCACCTGTAAACTTTCCGAAATTCCACCAGCAAAATAATTGCTAAGGCTTCTAAACCACCTGGTCCTTTACACCAACAGCCCTGGAACCTTCTGTATCATTTTTCTGTATGACTCTGTTTTCCTGTTGCTGGGACAAACTACCAAGCACCTAGAAGTTAAAGGAAAAGAGGTTTACTTAGTTCATCATTTCAGAAGATTCTATCCACTGTTAAGTGGCACCGCAGCAGGAGCTGCATGACAGAAGGGTATCTGTCCTGCACGGCCAAACTGCTTCCCTCATGATAGACAGGAAGTCGACCAGGAAAGAGAGTGGTTAAGGGATCACGTACCGGCTCCAAAATTACAGCCATACGACCTGCTGCGACACACAGAAATGCATTTTTCTAATCTTCCCATTTCAATCAAGATGGAAATTCAGCTTAACTGATACATTTGTATGTGATCTTTCACATCAAAAACTACTTGAATTCACAGAAATTAATCTTTCATATGCACATATCTGGTTCAATCAGTCTCTAAATGTGATAGAATGAGTTATCTCATACATTGCACAGATGTGAAAGGAACGGAGCTTAGAAAACCTTAATTATACTCACCAGTCTACTCAAGTTTAAGGTCTCAGGTTTCACTTTGATTTAGTATCTAATAACCATAACACAGATAAGAATTACATTTTAAAGCTAATAATGAAATTTTGGTATAGTGTGTGTGTGTGTGTGTGTGTGTGTGTGTGTGTGTAAATTTGCCTTTTTCTGGATTTTCTTTTCCAGCAGGCTTCAAAGTGAATTTATTTGCATTTCCGTCATTATCCCATTTCAGCTTACAGAGAAATCCTTTCCTCTGTATGCACATGAATAATATCAAGTGGTTTACTTCATTATTTAGGTTATTGAAGGAGATTCTTACATAGGTCTAAGCCCCAACACTATCTTTACTTCTGAGTGCCAGCAGCCTCTGCTTGGGCTTCTGCAGGAACCAGGACTGCCGCAATCACCTGACATGGGTCAGCTGTGGCTAGCAGGCCTCCCGGGTGCTCCCCACTCCTGCACAATCCAACATGACTGTTTGACACACCAAGACATGTGCACTTCGATCCACTTGGCACACATCTGATCACTACAAAAGTCAGCCAACTTGCTTTCTCATAAGGAAAAGCAGCCTACAACAGCAATTTGCCTCCATCTCCTACACACTACTGATCTCTTTCTTATGTTTGTGTCACAGAGAAGAAATTATCTCTGCTAATGTACACTACAAAAGGCCAGTCACGATGATGCTTCTTGCTTGAATGCAAGCAAATCGTTTATCTAAACTCCCCTGAAAGAACTTAATTTGTGCAACTAGTTGATATTCTGCCTCTGTTAAGGGATCCCAGACGTAACACCTGCACTTTTCTTTTCCATCTTGTTTCTCCTCTGTTGAGCCCTACATCCCTCTCCCTCTTTCCCAGGAGAGCACCAAGCCCTCTCCTTCACCTCTTCAAGATCATTTTTTGTGCTCTGGTAACCACTGACACTGTCTCAGACCAAAGGCTCTGTTGTGGTTTGTGTCTAGTTGTCTCCCCAAAGCCTCATGGAGTCATGCGGTAGACTTCTACAGGTTGTGATTAATTCATGGTCCAATGCTGAGGTTATGGGTGTGAGTGCTACACCCAGCCAGGGGCAGATAGCCTGAGCGCACCACAAGGGAGACAGAGGCATTCTCTGTGGCCATTGTTGCCGCTACTCCTCCCATTTGCTCTTGCTGTTTTGCTGTTTACTTCCACCATGAGCTGCTGCTCTCTGCCATGTGCTAGTCTGTCTTAGAGCTATGGACTGAACCCTCCGCCAACCATAAGCTAAATAAACTTTTCCTTCCTTACTTTTGGGTGTCAGGTATTTTGTCCCAGCAACAAGAGAAAAGTCACTGCGACAGGCTCCATTTGCCTAAAATAAATAATAAGCAGAGCAAATGGACAACCGGTATGTTTTGCCGTCATTCTTGAGAATATGAGGCAATGCCGACCTATTCGATAAGTGCTGCAAATGGCTGATAGACATTTAGAGAAGATGAGTGGTGAGAAATGAGAAATGCCCCAGGTGGAGCAGGCAGCAGGGTGCAGCTTTACACACAGCCAGCTCTTGACAGGCAGGGTAGGAAGAATTTTTAATATCTTCTTCAAGGGGGATTTAATTGCTCACTGACAGACCACCCATACCTTCCATTATAGTTGGTGCTAAAATATGCCTTTTGCCCTCTTGAATGCTGAATAGCATCAATATCATTAATTCAGTTTGTCCTATTTCTTATTTTCTAACAAGAGGTGAGAGAAGGGAGGAGAAGAGTAAGAAAAAATTAAACTAGTGTATATTCATTATTATTATTTTCTAGTCTTTTTACTTATTTATTATTTGGTACAGGGTCTCGCTTTGTGACTCGGACTCAGTGTTCCACCTGTCTCAGCCTCCCCAGTACTGGCATTAGAGGCGTGCCTTGTCTTGTCATGTTCAGTTTCAGTGGCCGGCACGGCTCGGGGCCCACCTGGAATGCAGTACTGGGGATTGCACCTCAGTCCTTGCACTTCCCAGGCAGGTGCTTGGACTGCCAAGCTACCTCCCCAGTCCTAAACTAGTGTTCTTAAACCAGTGTGGAATTACTGTGAACATGGGCTGGGGGTTGAGCTCAGTGGCACAGCACCTGCTGGCAAGTGTGAGGTCCTGACAGTGAGCCCCAGTTCAAAGGAAAGAAAGAAAGAAGGAAGGAAGGAAGGAAGGAAGGAAGGAAGGAAGGAAGGAAGGAAGGAAGGAAAGAAAGAAAGAAAGAAAGAAAGAAAGAAAGAAAGAAAGAAAGAAAGAAAGAGAGAGAGAGAGAAAGAAGAAAATTATGATTGATTGATATATATAATCTACTTATGGTTTCAAGACCTTTATAGAATTATTTTCACAAGTAAACATAGATAGATAGATACATACATACATATAAAAATGCATACATATTAAATATATGACATATACAATGAAAAGTTAAATAAAATTCCCATTTATCTCCTTGTGTGTCTTCAAAGTCCTTTGAGACACCAATGGCAAGTTCAAGGTCTCTAAATTTTCTTTCTGTCTTTAACTATATTTGATATTTAAGATTTGAAAATGTTAGGGCTGGTGAGTTAGCTCAGCGGGGTAAGCACCTGCCTTGGCAAGCGCAGGGAACAGGGCTCAATCCAGGGTCCTGCATGCTATGCTGGCCCCACCTGAGGACACTCTGAGCCCGCCCCCGAGTCCAGGCATGGTGGCCCACACCTGTAATCCCAGTGTTGAGGAGGCTGAAAACAAAGGATCACCATGAGTCCGAGCTGCATAGTGAGACCCTGTACCAGATACGCCAATGAAGAAAAAAAAAGATTTGAAAATGTTTATGTTCTGCAGGTATTCCAAGGAAAGCTGGTGTAAGATGGTATGGTTACAAAATCCTCATGGAGGAAGAAAGTGGGCAGTGCTAGAAAATAAACAGAATGTTCTGGAGTTGGCAAGCTAGACGACAGCTGAGTGAGACAGGTATGTAATTAAATTGCCTGTAGTTAATAGAGGTGGGCAAGTAAATGGTTTTTGCAGAGAAGGATATAACCCATTCCTTTCACTACATGGAAATCAGGGCAGTGTCAGGATGCCCCTGAGAATTAGCCCTAAATCCCAAATGTCTCCCAAGAAAGAGGTCAGGGCCACAACACTGCGCACCTGAGTGAAGCATTTGGAAATCCAAAATCGCTGGAATCAGGGCAGGCAGAGTTCCCCAGGGGGTTGTGTCCAGCTTGCTTCACGCTCTTTGCTAGATCACCTGAACAAATTGTATGTGGTTTCTAGCTCTCCTCGATGCCTACAAGGTAACTCTCTGTGAAAAGTAGTTTCCCTCTTTGCTATGTTTGTTTTTTTAACTCAACTAAATTTGGGAAGATTAGAAAATGAGATGCATGTTAGAAGAAATAGTAAGTAGGTAAATATTAGTAGTCATCAGATACATACCTTAAGAATGATTTTCGTGATACATTTACAAGTGAAAAATAGATGAGAGAGGATTGCATACTTTATCAATGGGAACAGATACAATATAGACATCCAACAATACATGTGTGCACTTGAAATTGATTTTTAGCAACACTGCAGGAGGAAACTTAGTAAGAAAATGACATGAGGATTCTAAAAGCAAGAAACAATGAGACACCATGGAATGAGTTAGTTGTGGGAACCAAGTTTTAATTGTATTTCATGTAATCACTAACTATAAATTTGGAGTTTTACAACTGAATGCCAGCAATCAAATGGAGGGATGGAAACAACACTGAATCTAATTAGAAATCCAGGTAGATCTTCTTTTGGCTGTTGACCAAGTAGGTGTTAAATTCAAAAGCAAAGCGAAAAATAAAAAAGAAAGAAAGAGAGGAAGGAAGGAAGAAAGGGAGGGAGGGAGGGAGGAAGAAAGGAATAGAGAGAGGGAGGGAGAAAGGAAGGAAGGAAAGAAGGAAGGAAGGGTCAGCTGGATAGCTCAGTGGACTAAGTGCCTGCTTTGGCAAGTGTGGGGACCAGGGTGTGATCCCTGGTCCTGCCCCTGGGGGATGCGCAGCCAGCAGCAGAGTCCAGGCATGGTGTCGCATGCCTATAATCCCAGCACTGAGGAGGCTGAAAACAGAAGGATCACTAAGAGTCTAAGCTGCATAGTGATACCATGTATCAAATACACAAACTGAAAAAAATGAAAAGTAAAAGAGGAAAGGAAGAAAGAAAGACAGAAAGAAAGAAAAGAAAAGAAAGAAAAGAAAAGAAAAGAAAAGAAAAGAAAAGAAAAGAAAAGAAAAGAGAAAAGAAAAGAAAGAACAAAACAACAAAAGCAACAACAAAATTCACTCAGCCAGATGTTCAGGCCTAATCCTACGAAATCAACAAAGATTCTCTCACCAGGCAGTAGAGGTGCACCAAATTGCAATGAAGAAGTGTATTCTTAGACCCAAATGTAAGAGCAAGGATTAAAGCTAATGACAACAGAATGCAGGAGAAGAGATAACCTGGCCATGCACAGAGAAGCTGACAGAGTTCTTCCAGAAAGTTGGATGCTGCATACTGATTTGTGACTGTGTAGTGTGGAAAGTTTTAGGTGAAACATGAAATCCCTGATCTTGGCTTCTGGCTGACTATACAGCTGTAAGTGATACCAGATTTAATAGCTACCATCTCATACAAGTCTGGCAACAAGCTAGGGAAATTAGAGCTGCGTAATAATGGATACAGAAAATTTGTTGAATAAACAAACTCACAGAATGAAACTGAATCTTCACAGAAATGGAGGCTGCCCCTTGCTTACCACATACAGAGATCTATGTAATTTTCCCTGCTTAATGCTTTTGGTAATGAGCTGGGTAGAGCTATTAGAAGGACTAACTAAAATATTGATTGGACTGTGGCAATATAATATATGTTTGAAATAAGAAATACAGGATTCCGTTAGAGGAAAATGTACAAAATGGGGACTTATGATACTCTGTGAATTGAAAGAAAAATCACAGATACCATTTCTAACCAAATTCATCTACACATTTAATGTGCTATCAAGAAAAATACCAGAAAATAATTTCCTTCTGATATATTTTTTTATAGTTTGAAACATTTCTGGCTCAGTTTGAGAATTTTCTATGCTCAGATATATGGTTCTTGAGCATATTCTTGAAACTATTCCTGACTGCATGCTATAGCTGTAAGAACAGCCCAGATGCCCACTAACAGGTGAATAGATAAAGAAAATGTGGTTTTATACATGCAATGAAATATTAGGCATACAGAGGAATGAGCCAGGTAGGCATGGTGGTGCATGCCTATAATCCTCAGCACTCAAGAGACTGAGGGAAGAGAATTTCATGAGGTTAAGATCAGCCTAGGCTACATGGCCACCTCAAGGCTAACCTGGACTACATAGTGAGACTGTCTCAAAAAAAGAAGAAGAGGTGGAGGAGCAAGAAGAGGAAGAAGAGGAGGAGGAAGAGCAAATCATGTCATTCACAGAAAGACAAGGAACAAGGAACCTAGAAACCATCGTGATGAGGGAAGTTAGTAGACTCAGAAAATTAAATATCACATTTCATCATACATAAAACCTTACAAATATGTAAATTAATGAATAAATAAAGGAAAGGTCTGGAACCAAAGAGGTGAGCTTCTAGAGACAGAAGGGATGCAAGCAAGGGCAGGGACCAAGAGAACTGGAAGTCACTAGGTTTGCTAGTTGAATGTACCAACCTTCCAAAATGAACTACATTGTGATATAATATTAACATGCAATAATAAAAATTTAAAAATAAAAAGTGCTTCTAAACTATATATGGAAATACAAAAGGTCAACCTAACCCACAGAATCTTCATTTTTGAAAAGCTTAACTGATACTCTAAAAGGAGCATATTTTTACATATATAAAGACTTGGCCAATAAATTACACTATAAAATAATGTACACTGTAAAATAAGGAATTGAAGCCTTATTCCACACATGGTGCTTAATGAGTTGAATATCCATATTATTTTAAATATAAGCACTGATGTTCACATACATTATATCCATAATTCAAGGCCAGAAAAATTGTTAACTTAAAAACACAAGAAGAAAAAGGATTCTAAAAGATTGGATAAAATAAAATTTCATCATTGGTATAGAGCAAGATATTCTGAAATGATTTCTTAAATTCAAAATCTTAAGATTTTGAATAAATTAAGATTTATTAAAAATCAGAGAGCTATAGTTCATGAAAACATTAATGATGAGAAAAATAAATTGAAAGGCTGGGAAAATGTTTGCCACACACACGTACTACTTCTACTGGAAAACATAGAATACTTCTACAAATAAGTTATAAAATTATATATATTCTATATCTGAGCAACACATTTGCTGATAGCAATAGGTAATATAACAACCATTGTTAATTTTCTACTCTTCTTTTGGAATTCTGTGCTATTTTTGCTGTTCTATGTTGTTTTGTTTTTGTTTTTGTTTTTGTTCTTGTATTTGTTTTTGGTTTCTCTTTAAATAAAAAAAATCAAAAAGAAAATACAAAACAAACATTTGAGAAAACAGTGTATACAAACATCCAATAAATAAAGGAAATGCCTTCAAATATGTAGTCACCAAAAAGCAAAATTGAAGGTACAATGAAGTACTACTACCCTCTAAAACAAATAACTGAGATAAAAAAAATAAACAGCGCAACAAAGAGATCAGTATTAGTACGGAAATAAAGTAACTACAATTATCACACATATCATATGTGACATTAAATTATAAAACTATCTTTGCACACTTTTACCAGTATTTACTAATGTATCTGTATAATATCATGTGACCTCATTATTCTATTCCTTTGGATAAGTCAATAGGAATGAATAATACTTCACAAAAATAGGTCTGAGAATATAGGTAACAGCTTCGCTCATGCTACTCAAACTTACAGATAAAATTGCATCCTATTTATATCAATGAAACAGAATAAATAGATACAAAACATAAATTAACCCTCAAACAATGCTAAACAAACAGAACAGGGAATAAATTAAAATGGACATACTTAAGTACATAATGAGAATGTATAAAGTATATTCCAATCTAATCTGTAATCACAAAAGTAAGAATAGTATTTAATTTGAGGATGCTAATAACTAGGAGTAACAGAATCTTGGACTTTAACAATCTGTGTAAGTTACGTTATGGTGTATTGTCAGCTAGTCTTATCAGGGTATCAGCTTTGTCATGGTCCCAGCTTCATTCTCCACAGGTGGCAGGTTTTGCATTCAACACTCTCAATGGTTAGGTTGCCATGATTAGGAATGCTCAGTACTCTTGAGCCAGTGTGCATGTTCACCCCAGCCTTATGGCCACACATTTCATTGAATTATGGCCTAATTCCTGGGGTGCCTAAGAATCGATGCTGACTGGCATTTATGCTTGAAAGATCCTACCTATATAGTTCTTTTCTTTAATGTATTTGGTTGTTTCAAAGTCTCACTATGCAGCTTGGACTCATGGTGATCCTCCTGCTTTCACCCTCCACAGTGCTGGGATTACAGGCGTGCACCACTATGCCAGGCTGGCTGTCTCAGTAGGCCCTGGGGATGCAACTGGTGCTGCATATGGTGCCGGGGATCGAATCATAGTCCCTGCGCTTGCCTGAGCTTACTTAGGTAGATGCTTTGAACTACCAAGCTATCTCACTGGCCCCTACATACTTCTTAAGGAACTTCACTAGAATCAGTATCTCTTTCCCAAGTTTTCTTATTGACTATCCAAATTTATTCTTGTAATTAATACTTCTAATTGGAAAAAATAATAATTTCATGTATTTATGAGGCAACACGTAATGCTCTGATATATGTAAACAATATTGAATGATTAAATCAAGCTAACATCTATAGCCATAACCTCACTCATGTATTTTTATGGTGAAACATTTTAAATTTATTGCTAGCTGTATTGTAATATACAATATATTGTTAATGACATTAGTCAACCTGCTGGGCAATTGATCAAAAACTCTGTTCTTGCCTGGCCCCAGTATCGTGACCCACCTCCGGTAATCACCATTCTAGTCCATTTCTATAAATTCACTGTTTTTGCTCTCATTTCCACAGATAAGCAAGAATAAGCAGTATTTATTTTTCTGTGCCTGGTTATTTTCCTTAGCATGTTTTCCAGATGTATTCAAATTGCTTCAAGAGACAGGATTTCCTTATTTTTGTGGATGAAACTCTTTTATATTTAAAATCTGCTCTTTCCAGAACATCCAACAAGGAAATACAATACATCTTTGCAGATTTGTATTCTAGGCCATTTCTCCCCACTGAATGGCAAATGCCTGTAGGTACATTTCTAGTTCATTATGTTTTTTCAGAACCAACATTATAAAGACAATCCACCTGTGTAGTAGGCACAGAGGCTTTCTTGCTGTTAATCAGATGTAGGAAATACATAGTGAGACCTTTGAGGCAAAAGGAGGGAGTGGTGTAAGGTGCAAGTGGCATGGAAATCTGGGTCCTCGGTACATTTGGGCCTAATGTGTTAATTTCATTCAACAATGTACTGTTTTAGTAACCCGACTGTATAACATGATGGACCTTAGAATAGACTTGCCCTCAGCATCACTCTTCTTCCAGAGTCACTTCCGCTTTTCCTGAAGGACTTGCAATGTAGCTAGAGCCAGTCTTCAGGCGGCAGGATGTTCTCAACTCTAGGTAGCATGACTTGCCCCAGGAAGTCAGGACCTGCGTCCCATATCCTGATCACTGAGGGCTTTGTACAGCCTCCAGACAGCCTTGCTCTGTATCAGACTGGGACACGCTGAGTCAGGTGGTCCGTGGAAAAGGGCAGCTTGCAATAAGGCATTGTGAACACTGCCACTTGCCCTGCTGGAAACGGTAAGCCTTTGAAACCATGCATGATTGGTTACAGTGTATGTAAATGCAATATACACTACATCATGGTTATTTTAGGCTACCTTGAAAAAATACCATTGACTGAGTAGCATAGAAATAGAACTCTTTCTCTGAGTTCTCCAGGTTAGAAAGGCCAGGATAAATGTGCTGGCAATTTAGTGTCTGGTGAGGGCTAAATATGCCCCCAGAGATAGCTATCCAAACTGTAATCTTACTCAGTAGAAGGGGAAGAAGGTCTGTCTCAGGCATCTTCTGTAAGGACATTGATCTGTTCATGAGAGCTCAACCTCCACAATCCAGTCTTCTCCTAAAGACCTCATCTCTTAAAATATAATCATCTTGGACATAATTATTGCAATGTATGAATATGAGGAAAACATAGCACAAAACATTGACAGACAGCATGCTGTCTCCAGAATCTGGCCAAATTTATCCTAAAGAGACAGTACACCTGACCTCAAGACATTGGACTTTTACCAACAACCTATTATGGCAGACTTAAATTTATGATGTTATCTCTCTCCCATACATGTGTGTGTGTTCTGCTATGCCAACCAGAGTGTTTGACATTAATTGTATCACAGAAACCATAATGTAGCAGTACAGCATACTATGCTATAGAAAGTCAAGATGACCAAAGCCTTTGCAAATAAGCTATGACAAAATAACAGGAACTAATATGCCAGTGGGAATGACAACAAATGCATGTTTCTTTCTTCCCACATAAGCGTGAACTGCCTGATGAGGATAAAACAATAATGCATTCCCCAGAAAAAAAGTCATATAAAATGCCAGATATGCTGTTGTCCCATTCCATACAGATACACAGAAGCTTCCCTGGAAATTATCAGGTACATCATTTTATGGTAATCTGTCATCATCTCCCACAACACACCTGGATTCTGTAGGAGCCAATCAAAAGGAAGTTAAATAGGATCTGAAAGAGGATTACAATATTTGTATCTTTTAATTCTCTCTTGTGGGACCTAATCTCTACACTATTGGTTCTCTTTTATCATTTGGCTAGAGGGAAAGGGTTGGGGGGGACTCTGTTTGCTAGATTTTCACTTTATCATTTCTGCCATAATGATTCTTTTTTTTTTTTCTTTTTGGCAGAACAGGGGATTGAACTCAGGCCCTTACGCTTGCCAGGGAAGCGCTTATTCTACTGAGCCATCTCCCCCACCTCTGCCATAATGATTCTTAATGCACAGTTTGAGTAACCTGGGAAAAGAGAGTTGGCAAGTCATCTAGAATCTAAGGACAGAGACACTGCCGAAAAATACAACAACTTCGGCTCTTGAATATATTGGAATACTTAAGCAGCATGCCAGTAATGGTGAGTGGACAAAGGGGGAGCAATAACATATTTTTGTTTTCTTTAGTTTGTTTATTTCTGTGATTCTAGGGACTGAACACCAAGAGGGTCGAGCTACATGCTTGGTCATTTTTATTTTTCTTTGGGCTGAAGTCTTACTCCATCATTCAGACTTGTCCCCAAATTCACTATTATTTTGTCTCATTTCTTGAGTAGCACTAATTTTAGGCATGCACCAATGAGGGTGCCTCAGTCTCTTGAATAGCTGAGAGTTTAGGTGTGTCTCATCTTGTTCAGCAATAGTGATGACTGTAACACATGTCTTGAAGAAATAGGCATGCCATGTTTAAGGATGTTGAAGTCTAGGAATACAAAGTTATAGGAAACCGTTTGTAGGTAATTTGTGACAAGGAGTAGAAAGAGGTGATGGGAGGGTAAGAAGGACAATGGAAGGAGAAATAAAAAGAATTAACGTGTATTATGCACATATGCCAACTTCTCTTGATGAATGTAATCATTATCTATGGCAGACATGCACTAACAAAAATTAAAATTATTTTAAAAAATTAAAAAACAAAAACTTAATAAACATCACATGCATTCTCATACACTGATTAATTGGTGATGGTGCATTAACTAGAAGGATGTAAAAGCATTCACAAAATACAATGGTCTCATTAGACAATAAAATATGCTTTGAACCTTCCTGTACTCTAAAGATATTACATTGGTTATATTTTATGAACCTTAATAAAATTAATTTAAAACAAAATAGTGAAAATAAACATCAGTCAAAAATAGCATATTTGGAAGCTGAAAAATGTTTTAAGTAAGTCATCTATTGCATCATTAGATTGAAATAGTTCTTAGAAATGAGTGATAATTTAAACCTATGAGGAATAAATGCTGTTTATATATGCAAGATATACATATAATAAAACCTCTGAAAAAATTATTTTTGTTTTACTTTGGGCCGAAGTCTTACTCAGTTACCCAGACTTGCCCCCAAATTCACTATTTTTTTTGTCTCATTAGAGGTAATTTAAGGGAAAATAAAGAGTGTAATATAACTACATTCGAAAAAAGAGAGGGAGAACATTAATTAACAATTTATACAAGATACATAGGCTATAAAAGAACAAATTAAAAATTCTCAATAATAAAAATTGAGGCTGGAGATTTGGCCCAACGGTAGGATGCTTGCCTAGCAAGCTGGAAGCCCTGGGTTCAGTCCTTGACACCAAAAGCAAAAAATAAACCTCCTCTAATAATGAAAAGTAACAAGAGAAGGCAATGAAGTGTAAGAACCTGAAAAAGAAAATAAGATCCAGAAGTTCCAGTAGATACTGTGAAAGGGAAAGAAACTGCCCAAAAGGAAAGAACAACTAGGATGGGGGAAAGGAGAAAAGAAAGAAGGAAAAAGAACATAGATATACATACAAAAGATAGCTAAGGTAATTGTGCTACTAACTTCTGCCAGTTCATTGCAAGGAACAATTAGTGATTATATTGTTTGACCAAACTTGCGTGTCTGTATCTGGTAATCTGAGCAACTACTTTAAAGGCAACAATACGCAGTATAATAATCATTCTTACTTTTTTGCCATCTTATTTTGAAATTCTGCATTGCTGTTATTGTTTTTTCTTCTCTTTAAAATAAAAAGGTACAATTAGTTCATGATAATTTTTTGAAAAATTAATACATATTAAAATTCTTGAAACATAGAATTTAATAATGAGATTTGGCACACAGTAGAATTATCTCTAACCACAAAGTAAATCTTCAAAAATCAACTTAATATTTGGATATTTAAGAAGGAAGTGTACACAGAAGTGTACCTACCATGCTAAACACCTGTCCTTTACAGAGACATTGGATAGGTCTCTTTAGAGTATGAAATATTTCAGCAGACTAAGTTATTAATAAATTAACCAGATATATGTAGACAAACAATAGAAAATACCTGTCAGTTTACAAATTTAGATCTAAATCTCCAGTAACTGAACATATAAGCAAAGGGTAGGTATTGCAACATAACCGACAGAAAAATCTGAAAGATAAAATTACTTTAAACACATCTCAACTGTTCTACTTACCTCAAGTCTAGAAAATCTCAGAACAGCACCTGTCTGTTTTTTCAAACCAAGAACAACTCGTTCTCTGATCTAAAATCATACACCTTGTAGTGTTGGTGACTCACTGACAGTTCACATGTTAGGCAAGAATCTCACGGTTGTGATAAAGCTGAAAACAACCCTGCCGTCCAATAATGTAGCAGTCTTGATGCCGTAACGCAGGGCACGCGCTCATTGGTGACGCTGATTGGATAAAGCCTCTGACCCAGCCAGCAATGTAAAGCAGAGGACAGAGCAAATGTGTGATCCTTCTTTTACATTGGTAAAAACGTTTACTGCAAACCTGTACGACAAGTGCTAGTGGCAGCAGCATCTTGCACTTATTGTGCAAGAAGGTCACACATACTAAATTAAGTTTACTGTTCTTATTTGTTTTGTTTGATTTTAATCAAATGACCTTTCAATAATTAAAATTCTGGATTAAAAACTAAAAAACATCTAGTCCATGTCTACTGATTGACCTATATCTCTA
>NW_004524704.1:6054764-6072664 GCF_000260255.1 Octodon degus
TCCCCTCCCACTCCATGAATAGCATCCACCATAACAATTGTCAAATGCTTCAATGGCCATATGAATGGCCCACCCACTCCCTTCATATCCAGAAATTGTTCATCTTTATTGTTTCTTATTTAGTGCCCTTTAGCTGTGGATTCTCATCATCACCAAGCCTGCTCCAGTCCCTCTTGCTTGTCCCCAGGGCTTCCCATCCCCAGGGCCTGGACGCCCTCCAAGCACAATGAAATCATGAAGTAATCATCACCGCCCATCCTCCTTCGTGCTGGTATTCACCACCGAGCCTGGCACCTTCTTCTCCTCCCTCCCTTCTCCGCACTATTCAAATTGAGTTCTGAGACAAAATAAATGTTGGCATTGGTCTTCGGCCGCCTTTCTTTCTGACTTCACTGCTCTCTCCCTTTGACCACTGCTCCTTGCCCACGACTCCCTCGCCCAGTCCTTAGAGGCTTGTGACAGATTAAGCTAATCCTATCCACCGACCAGCTCCCTAAGCAGTTCCTGAGTAAAGTCCAAAATTCCTGCCATGCAACAGAGCTGGGGGGGGGGAGGTGGGAAAATTAATGTAACAATCAGCACATTATCGTAATAACTTTTCCATGAAAATTCTTTCCTTTTTACTAATCCCATACAAATTCAGAGAACGTATGAAGCCTGGTGTGTGTGAGGAGGGGAATATAAAGACAACCCATTTCATTTTTCTTTATCTTACTGAATATAAATTAAGGAAGCAGAAATGTTGGCACCAGGGTACTTTTTATTACAAAGTAATCTAATCAAACTTCTTTCTTCAGAACTGAAAGTGTGTAAATATGCAACATTTAGGTGGTTTTGGATTGGTTCATTTGCTAATTAATACTTCAGAAAGAAGAATTAGCAAGATGGGGCAGGAGTAAGGCAATTTTGGAGTGTTTTGCCAGCAGCACATTGATGTCTCTGAAGCATCAGGCGTCACCTACCTCCAGAAGAGTCGGGCATCCTTGCTTCTCTCCACTGCTCTCACGCATTCACCCGGGGTAGATAAATTCTCCAGAACAGAATCCCAGAAGCATAATAGCATGCAGTATTTGAATCATGATCTTAGCTGTCTTCCATTTTCCCAGCATTAGGACCCTATTTTTATTTCTTTCAAGGAACTCATGTGAAATGAATTTGAGTGTCATAGCTTAGGTAGACAGAGGCGATCCTTGCCAATGGCTGTGTAGGGGGTGAGAAATTTCTATTCAGATCAAGGTGAATGCAACCAAAGCCATTAAAAATAAAAGTAGGGGGCTTCTGGGGGAGGTTTAGTTTTTCAGTTTTGTTCTTGGCATTGATTATGCCAAAGAATTCTGTGTTAAAACACATTGGAAAAAGTCTCAACAAACAAAAAAGCATCTCAAAGATTTAGCTCAAAAGCTGAAGCCACAGTGAGGGTCAGACAAATGAAAGTATTAGATGATGCTTTTGACAACAAAGAAAACATCTTCATTAGCTCCGCCAGCATTAGAAAAAAATTTTTCTGTATGGCTACCTCAAAAAAAAAAAAAAAAGTGTCTTGTGTTCAGAAAGGCATTTAAAGCATAGTTATGCAATGTCAGGCTTCCCGAAGTTGGCAAGGGTCTTTTCCAAATACTCTCATGGTTTCCTGAGAAACTTTAGAAAGAAAACTTCCAAACAGTTGATTTGATTTTCACTTTATTTTATATCTATGTTTTTGTTAGGTAACCTGGAAAAAAAGTAGATTCTAAGTGAATCGTGGTTGTCTCTTGGTTTTTGTCTGAAACTGACCCCTTCTCGAAGAAAAGCAAAAACAAAAACTAACATTTTTAACAAATGTTTACTGACCTATTTTAGAAAAATTTGTCTTTGAATTAAAATTCCCCAAACCACAACTGTACTTGATATAATTGTTTTATAGTTGTTCTTCTTAAGTTTAAATATATAGATATTATTTTTCAAAGGAATGAGTAGAATTATTCTACACAGATTACCTCAGGCATATTTTGTATAATAAACACAAAGAGGAACAATTTGCTTTTATTTCCATATGCAAGGTTTTTGTTACTATTCCAATTGCCAAATTTGAAATAATAGTTAGATAATTTTATCCGAGCGAAACACTTATACTTTCTCATACAATGTTTTCATCAACTTTCGCAGTATTTCTGAAATAGGAAGGACACAAAATAATTACTGATGAAAGTTCCAGTGGGCAGAAGGTGCATCTTTTTATGGTTCCTATAGTCTGATCACAATTTAGTGCTCGATTTCAGATTGTCTGGCTTCTGCCTTACTGATCTTTCTTGTACCCTGAGCTGGCTCTAATTCAGCTCATAGCCTCACTCCTTCGGATGCAGCAGTAATTAACTTTAGGGCTGGAGAGATAGCTCAGCAGTTCACTGCCTGCCTGGCAAGCACAAGGCTGTAAGTTTGATTCCTACTACATTTAAAAAAAAAAAAAAGAAAGAAAAGCAATAATTTAACTTTGGGTGCTTTCCAAAGGTAATCAAGGGTAGCATTGGGGAACTACACTCACTTATGTAATTTATTTAAAATTTGCTTCCCTCCCTTCACTTCTTCCTCCTCTTTTACCTCTTTCTGTATCTCTCCTTCCCTCTTTTTTCCCCTTTTCTACACTTTTCTTTCACAAATATTTATTTTACCTCATATTATGGGGCCCATGGAAAACAGAACAATGCCCACAGTCAAGTTCCTCCAAGGCTGAATGTACAAGCCCAGACCAAAGGGCAATAAACTGACATAGGTATGGCATATTAGGTAGTGACACATGCTACAATGACATAAAATAGTAATGCCAGGCTAGAATGATGCCACTTTACAACAAGTTGCTTTCTGATTAGATACCGTGGCAAGAAAACCAGTATCAATCCAAATATTGGAAGACTCTTTGTATCGAGGAGTTAAAAGTTAAGTTTTATTATACTAGCAGGCTGGGAAACCCAAAGGTTCAAATCACCAGCCTAGAGAGGTATAAGTTTAGTTTAAATATGGTTTGGGAGTGGAAAGTACCAATCAGATAACTGGTTATTACCTGTTGAGTTACATGGAAGACAAGAATCACATCATCTATTTTCATGCAGGTTTGTGCAGAAGCATTCTGGGTGGGAGGGGATTCAAGAAAAGTAGGTAGAGTTGAGAATATCTTTGACAGGGCTGTCTTCCCCTAAACATGATGGCCTTGAAGACCTTGAATAAATATTTTTATTCAACATACAAATATTGTGGAAAACTGAAAGAAATATTTAAGTTAACTATTTGAGTCACTGAATAATTTTAAAACACGATCCAGACCCAGTTTAACCAACACTTTGTTAAGGGGGAACATCGGGGCCTAGACAGGAAGCATGAGCACAGTCACAGGCTATGAACTGAGTTCTACCTGTTGTTATAATATGCCCACAAGTCTGCTCTGCTGTAGTGTGCCCTGACAGTAATGTATGAGAAGAGACCCAATCGATACAGGTGAAAGTTTTGTTGATGTCTAGACAAGAGAATTGTAGGAAGATGGAACAGGAAGTAGATGCAAAGAAGTGAAACCATGTTTCCTGTTCCATGTTTCAGAAAGGAATCGCTGTGACTGCAGGAGGGATAGAAACAGAAAAGTTGTGTGAGGGAGGTAATAAGACATCAGTGCAGACCAGGAACACAGGCCAAGCACAAAGGCCTTGTGAATCATGATAGAAACTTGGACTGCTGTTCTGAATAAATGAAGAATCCCGCAGGATTCCCAATAAAGAGGAGACATGGTCTGATTTTTGCTATTCCAGAATCACAAGGACTACTTGTTAGAAAGCCTTCCATAGAGGCAAAGTGGAACCATCATGTCAAATGGCTCCTATAATACTGCAGCTAGAAGGCAATACCGACTGAACCAGAAAGCTAGTGGTGGAAATCATGAGAAGTAGGCAGATCCAGACACATTATTATGTTGAACCATTTGGAGCCAATGTATTTATATGTTAAGATAGTCAGATTGGCAGTTTCACATGTTTTTGTTGTTTGTTTATTTGTTTGGTTTTGTTTTTTTTGTATTTTAGGGAAGGGCCTACAGGGTGTTCAGGGTCTCACTACTAGATCAGACTTGTAATGATTCTCTGTTTACAGCCTCCCAAGAGCTGGGAATACAGGTGCATGCCACCACGTCCAGTCTCAATTGCTGTCTCAGCATGACCCAGGGGTGGGCCCAGCATGGCAGGCCCAAGGATGGAACCCCCGGCCCCTGTGCCTGCTTGCAGGCACTTTAATCTGCTGAGCTATCATATAGCTTTGTCTAATATTTAAAAGTAAAGCTATTTGAAGATAAAGCCAAAAATATCTCCTAAGGGATGGAGCCTAATGTTAAGATTTCAGGGTAGTTCTCCTCCAAAGCCTCACACACTCATTGGTGGGGCTTTGGGAAGTGATTGGATTATGGGGTCCTGACCCTCTTCAGATTAGTCCCCTGTCAATTATATAGCTAAGTGTGATGTTGGGCGGATAAGCCTGGTCAGAGGAGGGCCACTGGGGGCATGAATTTGGGGAGGTCTCTCTACTCCCCTCCTTGATTACTCTGTCTCTGCTTCCTGTCTGCCACGTCATGAGCAACTCACCTCTGCCGTGCCCTTCTACCACGCTGTCCTATCTTGGAACCAGCTGGTTGTGCACTGACACCTTCACAGACTGTGGTCCAAAGTGAGCTTTTCCTCCTTAAATCTGTCTTTGAGACCATCAGGAAGCACAAGTTAGTGACATTCGGGTCATAACTGAAGACCTTGGTTGTAAGTTAAAACTAAGATTCTGGTCCTGACCCAAGTTGTTTGTATATCAGCCCAGTCATAACTCAAGGGTCATCTGTTGAGTGTATGGTATTATTTTGGGAGCGTCTGCAGTTATCTTCTGAGAAATGATGAGAATGGGCAGGAGGAGAGGACATAAACCCTGTGTGACCTGCTTGATTCAGCTACCTCTCTGCTGGACATCAAAGTATATGAAACAAAAGCAACTTTCTTGTTCAGGCTAACTTAAGTTGAATCTTACTTTGCTTGCATTGGGGTATTTTAACATACAAATATTGTGGAAAATTGAAAGGAATATTTGAAATAATATACTCTAGTGAAGAAATATTTTTGTACCATATAGCTTCATTGTTGAGAAGGATATTTGTGTCAATGACAGAACCAAAGTCCAGATGATTCTTACTCTGAGGTCATTGTCCTTTCTCCCACGTGACTTTGCTAAATATCTTTCCTTGTTCTGATATCGAGCATCTAATGATCCTTATGTACTTGCTTATAGTTCTTACCTGAACAAAAAGCTGAAGTCACTGAAAAATTATTTATTGTTTAGTAGCTAATGGTTTGTAGCTATAATATTTTCTTATTATACAGAAGATATTACTTATTTTTTTCTCCATGACCTGACAATATATTTTTGAAAAGCACAGGAAGTTAACTTGTACTGTTTCTCAGCAATCCATCTCCCAAATAGGTTGTCCAAAACTATCTGTTTCACATAGAACACATCCATCTATTCCTATGAAAGTTGCAAAGAATAACCCAAACTGAACTGAAATTAGCTCTTTGTCACAGCTATCCAAGCTGTCAAACAATGAGGATGAAAAATGTCAGGCAAATGTAGCTCATCAACTACGCAATCAAGCACAATGCAATCTGGAAAGATAGATGTTGTGACGACCAACATTTTTATGTATTATATTTCCTCAACAAACAAACATCAAAAAGCTGACATGGTCATAATTATTTAGATAAACAATTTTAAGAAATTTCATTTCTTCTGTTATTGATTCTTCCCATTTAGAATCTCACACAAAAGGGTGACTGATTGAAGGTGCATGTGACTTGAGTGTTACAGGTCACTGAGTCTAAGAGCACTATTTCGTTGTTGCAGAAATTGAGATCTCATGATTCAAAACAATTTCTCCACTGTAGAAGAGCGGGTCATATTTAGAAACTCTCAGGTTACAAAAATCATCGGTTGATTATCGAGACCTTACTTAATTTCCCCCAATTTTTCGGCTAACACGTAGGGAAGCTGGAAGTCACACACAGCCCTCCCACATCCCAAGGTCACAATCCCAGCCATGATGCTACTCAACATAAAATTATCGTGTCGAGATGACTTGCATCTTAGCAACTGGCTCATTTGGAAAATAGAAGAATTCATCTTACATTTCAAATGCTTGACTGAACAATAGGTATATAACTGTAACTATATAATCACAGTCTCTATGGACATCAAATAGACAAAATAGGGCATTTGCGGGAAGAGGGGTGGAGAAATAGTGGTGCCATGTGAAGAGGCCTCTGAGAAGTAATACTTTCTGACCCCATAAAATTAAAGATAGTCTTGAATTTGGTTTAAAGGAGGGCTGAGAGGGGAACTAGTAACAGAAATCAAGATATCAGAGAGAGATTATTGTATATGCAATGTGCACCGAATTAAGAAAAGAGCTGTATGGGTTGAATAAATGATAGCTGATGCAAAATAAGCAATTAGAACTCTTATGGAATAAATTTTGAAAGATATTACTGGAAAATGTTACTGTAGACTGCACAAAGTCTTTAGATAATAGAAATGTTCGGGGTGGTTGATGTCACCCACCTAAAATTATTGGGTCATGATCCCTGGAATCTGTTAATGTTCAATCAGACATTAAAGATTTTGTAGATGTGATTAAAAAACCTTTAACAGAAGTGATTAGCTTTAATTTATCAGAATGCCTTAAAGGTCAACACACATGTTTTTATGATAGCACAAAGGGAGAGATTAGACTCATAGGAAGAGGCAGTCATTGAGAGGTGAGAACTGGAGTAATGAAGCCACTTGTCAAGCAGCCCCAGCCACCCCTGGAGGTTGAAAGGTTGAGCAGAACACTGTTCATTAGTCCAGGGAGGGAGAGGTGCTCTACAATGCCTAGACTTTAGTCCAGTGGCAATGATTCCAGAGTCTTAACCCCTAGAACATCATTGGAGTAATTTTCTGTTCTTTTAAAACATTAAGTTTGTGGTCATTGTTAAGAGCAGTGTCAGAAGGGGTGGTCAGTTATTCCACCCAGTTGTAGCACTCCTCCCAGGGGCTCTAGGATAACCCTAGAAATGATAGATGACTGAGTTCTTTGCAAAAGTGGTGGGAGGAAAAAGGGAATAGAACCCTGGGTGTTCTCAAAGCAACGATTACAGCAACACATGAAATCTAAGCTGATCATTGGGAAAATAAGACAAAATAGAGTTGGTGGATATGAAAAGAAGAAGACCATAAATATCAGAAGTCATAACATGACGAGATTGAAATTTTCGATACATGTTATTGATCATTAAATGTTGAATGAAATGAATCCCCGTATTTGGAAGCGTTCAGGTGTACTGCCAATCTCAAAATTTAGCATAAACCATAATCAGTTAGGAAAGATTAGGAAATTGGAGGTGTTATACATTGGAGACTTGCCCAAGAGTGCTGCCTCCCACGTTTACACTGGATATTTCAACCTACACAACAGAAACCAAATATTATGTTCCTGGAATTCAAAGAAAAAAGTCACTCTCTTCAAAACCAACACAGTTAGCTAGTCACTTGCCCAGCATTCTGAATCAAATGATAAAATACTCCAGATGTACTAAAAAAGAAAAACTTTATTTTGGGGAAGAGTTATGCCCTAAATTGTTCTAACTTTCCAATTTAAGTATTTTCCACAAAACTAACCAGTAAACTTTTAATTGTAAACTGACACATGCCCCTGAGATTTGTTTTGTATACTGAATTTTTAGATTGTACGTCTATGAATAGATAAAAGACCATCAAATTATTGCTAGTCACAGGCAGTTTTTTCCAAGAATACCATCACTAGTGCAATATATGGGACATTGCCTTTAGTTATATGGCAAGTGAACTTAGTTCAATTCAATTTAATGTAGTTACATAGTGTTTGCTGAGTTTTTCTTCTGCATAAGGTTCTGCTGGGTCAACGTACAATTATAAAATGGGATTTATCATTGCACCCATTAATCTCACACTACAGCAAATGCACTGCTTAAAACAATTCAGTCTACATTGGAAAAGTAACCTGGCAAATTTCTTCCCATTTGGGGCAGTTATATTTTCTCAGTCTTTTGATTTCTTAACACTCTAACCTATCCAGGAGTTAACACCATTAGCCCTAGTAATTATAATGGGAAGATTCCTTATCAAAGTTATCCAGAAATAGTTACTTCAAAAGCAATTGGAATGAAAGCTTTTGCTTGGGATATTTAGGAGAGCCAGAGATTTATGTCATATTCACCTTTATATTCCTCATCCCAAGCTCTGAATATTTTCTGTGTATTTAAACTCTTAAGGCCTTTTACTATTGTTTCGTCATTCAAACTTCAGAGCTAGCAAGTGGCAATTATGACTTTCTTGACTTAGAATATAAAGACTTGAAATGTCATGCAACTCGTGATGTTCAAAGAAATCTTTCAGAGCCAGTTGTGCCATGATCAACAAAATATTGTTTGTGATATCTGCCAATTTTCATGATTTAAATGTATCCATCTCAGACAGTGCCTGTGTCACAGCTGGCATTTTGTGAACCTCATCACTTCGAATGAAACCAGCTCATTCTTTTATTGCAGTTTCCTTGTACGTGATACAAGTCTGCTTTCAAAATTTTCTCTTTCTTTGGCTTTCGCAATTTTATTCCTTTTATAATTGTTATATCTTTGTGGTACATAGAAACATTTACACTTATTTTGAGGAATTCGTTTGCTTTCACCCTACCTTGATACATCCAACTTCTCTTCCCTTATCCTTTCATCTCTCTTCTTTCCTGTTCCCGTTCTCCATCTCCAGGATCTCTGCTTCTCCAAGGATCTTCGCTCTAATGTGTTCCCACATAGATGTCTATATTCATCCTACTCAGAGTCCCTTTAGCTTCTTTAAAATAGCCATCAAGGTTTTTCAATGAATACTTCCTTAAAAGCTTTTTTCAAGTCTCTCTTTTTCTGTTCTTATTGTAGTACACTGGCTGTGCTGTGTCGGTCTGCTAAAGGTACTCTGCATTTCCCTGATGCTGTTGCCTTTGTCCGTTGGGCTATGCTTACTGTTACAAAATCTCTACTGCTCTACTTTATAGTTTTCTGATTCTTTTTTATTCCATTTCAACTCTACTCTGCTCTACTAAATATGTTGATTTGGGTTTGAGGTTTTAATCTCTGAAATTTTCATTAGAATCTTTTGTGTAACTTCTCTCCCTATTGATTTTCGCTCTTTATAACATAGTGCTGTGTTAGCTTTACATTTTTATTTCCTTACACTGTGTTTGCATGATTTTAGTATAAAGAGAACATTTTGTGTATATGTGTATATGTGTGTGTGAGATTTGACATTATTTAAATGTACCTTTGTATTTACAGATTTAATGCATTTATAATGTCTACTATGAAGTCTTAGTTAAATTTTAGATCTGAATCTTTTTTTGGGGGGGGATATGGGGGATTGAACTCAGGATCTTGTGCTTGCCAGATAAGCACTTATTCCACTGAGCTATCTCCCCAGCCTCCCCTGAATCTTCACATGAGAAATTTTGTTTAGTTCTTTTCTTCACGCCTATATGATCATATACTCCCTTTTCAGTATGTCTTATAACTTTGTCTTATGCTATATATTTATTTATTTATTTGCGATATCAGGGATCAAACTCAGAACCTTGAGCTTCTCAGGCAGGCACCTATGCCACAGAGCTATATCTCCAGCCATCCCTGTTTATAATTTTGTTGAAAATTTGATATTTTAGATTATATGCTATTTCTCCATAGGGATTCTTGTCCCTCCTTCCCAGGGTTGTTTTCCTGGAAGTTTTGTTTGTTACTCTGACTGTTCACTTAAGGAATTGGCCAAGTATCTTCAGTGAGAATTAGTTTTCCATCAGTTGTAAATCTTCTGTTGCTGCCCCTGCCCCAGAACTGCGGCCTCCGACAATGCACACAGGCACTGTGATGTGCCTAGTTTTAGTGAGGCCCTCTTCAGAGAACTTTGTTATAGTCCCTCTTAAAAATGTAAGCCTAGTCCATAATAATAGAGGGTTTTCCATAAGACTGGCAGTGTCAGAAGTTGTTGACTTGAGCCTTTTACAGCTCAGCATATTAATATGGCTTTACTTTTTATGCCTCGTTTTTATACTTTTCTGTTGGATGATTAAGACAAAGATAAAGCAGACCTATATAACAAGAAATGTAACTTTTGTATCTGATAAGGTCAGTCAAGTCCCCTCAGGATTTACCCTGAAACCCTGTACAGCAGTTTGTAGATCCTTTGTCAGTGTCAGCCATGTGGATGAGTCACGGCCATTGTTTGACCAATTTGCTCTCTGTGAAAGCCTGAGAGAAGATTTTCTGACCATGTGACTCTCCACAGACACACTATACATCATCGATCACTTTCCTCTGTGGCCCCATAATCTCCTTGATCAGAAAATTTTGCCCACAACTGAGTTACAAGCTATATTGGAATATTTTGCTGAATTCACACACCTACAGTATTTAAATGACAATGGAATACTCTTCTTCGACAAAATTAGACAAAAAAGCGGGATACAAATAAACCACTATTTTGTATCTGTATAGTCAAAATAGTTAGGATAGATATACAGCTGCATTCTCTCAATTGAATTAATAGAGAGATTTGTTCTAATAGTGTTTATGGACAGGATATCATGTCTGCATCTTATAGAATGAATAACCACTAAGACAGCAATGTGCAATGTATTAATTATTGAAACTGTGCTAGTAATCAGTTTTGAAACTGTCTATCACTATTTGTTTCTCAATAAAATTATTTAAGAAAATAAAGAGGCAGCAAAAAAGCAATGTAAGCTTATTTTGGTATCACACTCAGCTCTCTAATTACTGGCTGGCTGCTCTATTGTTCTCAATAATACCCTGGGATGTAAATAGGATCCAATCAAATGCAAGCAGAGATAATTGTGATGGCTAGCTTTCCAATTTTGTTCTGAACCCAGTTAAGCTCTTCTTAGGAGTCTATTTCCATGACTCTCTCTGGTAGGCTGGCTGGCTGTTGTGCAGTTGCTTCCTCCACAGGTATATTCGCTTTTTCATAGTTGCCTACCACTAAATCCTTATTTTTTTTAAATCTTTCTTTCCCTTTGCTAACCATATATCTGAACTTTCACATATAATTTCTAAGACTTTTGAAGAGACTATGACTTTCCCTTCCATCTTAATGCTTTATATGTGTGCTTTTTGCAGTATGTTCTTCAACTGTTTCTTGTAATAATCAACTGATCAATTTAGAAAGGTGTTAGAGTAGAAGCAGATACAAATAACAAAGGAAAAAAATACAGAACCTTGACATAAATCCCCAAATTTTTGGTAAATATGCTAAGAATTTGCCCTGGATTAAGGACACTCTTTCAACCAAGGAAAATTGGAAATTCTCGTGCAAAAGAATGAAACTGAAAAAATTTCACACTAGTTACAAAATCATCTCTCATTGGATTGAAGACTTAAAGGTGAGACCAGACACTGAAGCTACCAGGAAAAAAAAGTATGAGAAACTCTTCAGGATATTAGAATTAGCGAAGATTAATCCAATAAGACCACAAAGCATAGGGCTGGGGATATAACTCAATGGCACAGTGCCTGGTCCCAAGTTCAGAGAAAACAAAATCAAAAATAGTGGGATGATATTAAATAAAATCTGTGCAGCAATCTATTAATCAGCTGAGTGAAAAACAGTGCAAACAATTAAGGAACACGTAAGCTCTATTTCTGAGAAGGGGTGGATATTCACTATACATGAGAAATCCAAATCAGTAGCAAAATTCAGTTATTCTCATGTAAAAACTAAATGGTCACTAGGCATAAGCAAACCCCTCAGAAGAAAATATAATGGCCAACTGGTGTATGAAAAGAATGTTCATGGGCTACTGGACTCTTTTAGAATATTTTGCTGAGTTTACACACCTATAATATTCAATAACGGAACTTAGAAAAAATGGGGTATACAGATGAATGTCCATTTTGTATCTGTGTATTCAAAGTGGTTGGGATAGATATATAGTTACATTCTGTTAATGAATAGAATGATTTGTTCTAATGGTGTTTGTAAATAGGATCACAAGTCCGCATCTTGTACAGCAATTAACCACTAAGAAGAATATATGCAGTGTATTATTTGTTGAAAAAAAATTGCAAAAAAACCCAAAAAATAAATAAATAAATAAACAGGAAAAAAAAAAGAAAAGAACGTTCAACCAACCTCAGTAATCATCCAAGACATTAAATTAAAACCACAATGAAGTTTCACTGCACTTCAGTTAGAAATAACTTTTACAAAAATTATAAAGATTACACCCATTGTATGTGGAGGAAAGAGAATCTCTGCTCACGGTTGGTTGTACTGTAAATTCATACCCCCATCGTAGAAAGTGGTAGAGAAGCTCAGGAAAATATTACCAATAGAGCTTCCATGTGAGCCAGTAATCTCACTACTGATCCTTCGCTCCAGAAATGAAGTAAGTATGTTACAGGAAAATTTATACTCCTGTATTCTTTGCAGGATTGTTTATAGTAGCCAAGAAACGGAAAATACCTAAATGTCCCTTGATTGTTGTATGAACGGAGAAAAATATACTGTTCAACTGTAAAAATAACGAAATCTTGTCATTTATAACAACATAGATGGAAATGAGATCATTGTTCTAAGTGAAACAAACCAGGAAGAGAGAGACAAGCAATGTAGGGGCTCACTAATACGTGTGATCGCCCAAGGTGTATCTCATAGAAACTGAGAGCAGACTGTGGTTACCATAGCCCGGAGAGAGTAAAGCTAGGAACCCTCACGCAAGCCTGATCAAAGGGCTCTAAATCACAGATAGAAGTAAGAACGTGGGAGTGTTACTGCACAGTAGAGTAAATACAGATAGTGACAGTACACGGTATCTCTTTACTTGTAAAAACAAAAAAGTAATTTTGAATGTTTTCACCATAAGAAAATTATAATTGTCTGAGGATACATATGTGTTTAAACTAATTTAAACACACACACACACACACACACACACACACACACACAGAATTCTTGACTTATGAATGAATTTTTTGTCCCAGAAGAACATTCACATGTCATATTCATTCATAAGTCCAATAAAATGAGTATTAGTTTTAAAAAATGCAGCTCATTTCTATCTTTAACTTTTCAAACAGGCTTTTAGCTTAATCTTGAATAAGCATTATGCTGGGTGGGACTGGACGCTGAGGTCGAACCTGTACCCATGGGGAAGTTTGTGCTGCTTTTCTATCACTGTGTCACACTTTTGGGTTAGTAGTGCTGAGTTCCCTGACACAGCAGACTTCACATGTTCTATGGCCTACCACTTGCCCTTTAGAATTGTGCCAGTGGTTGACTAATTCATGTTATAAGCACAGACAACATCAGCCATCTTTTCACATAGGTCTAATCTCTCAATTATTTCGTTTTTATTTCCATGGTAATTGCTTTGTCCTTCCTTGCATACCCTCCACATCTCCACCAATTTTCCTCTTGCTTCTGGATGTCCTGAGCTCTGGTCGAGCACTATACTGCTGTATATTAGCACAGTGGGAAGGACGCACACAGCAGCATGACTGTGGCAATGTCTGGCAGAGCCGTGAGCTACTTTCATGATTTGCTTCACCTAGAAATGTTATGAATGTTAGCTGTTGGTCGCCGTGAAAGTTTGCAAATCCAATGTTTGTAAGTGTAGGATTTACTGTATATAGAATATTGTATCCTATTGATATGTGTATTTCTGTGTTTCCTGTATCCATTGAAGTAAATGTAGGGCTGGGGAATATAGCTTTATGGTACAAGAACCTGCCTGGCAAGACCAAGATCCTCAGTTCGATTCCAGGTATCAAAAAATAAAATAAAATAAAATTTTAAAAAGATTTTGAAGGTTTGAGAAATGAAAAATAAAAGGAAAAGATACTATAAGCTGTGTGTGGTGGAGCACACCTTTAATCCCAACAGTAGTGTGGTTGAGGCAGGAAGATTACAAGTTTGAGGCCAGCCTGGACCACATAATGAGTTCCAGACTTGTCAGAACAACATAGTAAACAAAGTTCTGTCTCAAAAGGCAAGGAAAAAAAAACCTGACAGAATCTAGGAGAAAAACTCTAAAACTAAGTATTATTATTATTATTATTATTAATTTTATTGGTAAACTTTAGATGTACAAAATGATCATAGGGAATTTGTACCTGTATATGATATATTGTGATTCCTCTTTTTTCTAATTTTCCTTACTTCCCTTCATTCTGCCACCCCCTCCTTATTTCTAAAGTTTTGTTTCTATTTTATCCTTCTTTTCTCATGTATTATTCTGCCGTACCCAGTCCTCATTCCTTTTGAACAGTTTCTTTTTACTTCACAATATCTATTATACACTTCGGTTTTCTTTTATACTGCCAGTTCTTACACCAGAGAGACAATGTGGTATTCATGTATCTGTCTGATTTATTTCACTTAACATTATGGGTCCCAAAGTCCACCCATTTATAAATGTCTCAAGTTTATTCTTAATGGCTAAAATACCCGCAGCGTCTTTATCTATTCATTGGTTGATGGACATTTGGGTTAATTCCAAGGTTTAGCTATTACAAACTGGGCTTCTGTAAATATGGCGCACACATATCACTGTAGAGGTTGATTTTCATTCTTTCAAGAAGACATCAAGAAATGAGACAGCAGGTTCCAATAAGACCTCTAGACCTAGTTATCTAAGGAATCTCCACAAAGATTTCCACAATGGTTGTACCAGTCTGCACTCCCATCAACAATGGAGTAGGGTTTCTTTTTCTCCACATTTCTGCCAGTTTTGTCGTTGGTGTCTTTTTGATAACAACCATTCTTTCTGGTGTGAGATGGGATCTTCATATTGCTTTAATTTGCATCACTAGAATGACCAGTGTTGTTGACATCATTGTTCATCTATTCTTTGACTTTTTGTACTTCTTCATCTGGGAAATGTCTTTTCATTTCACATAACATTTTCGGATTGGATCTTTAAATTGGGGTCTGTTTTCTTTTTTCTTCAATTCTTTATGTGTTCTAGATATTAGTACTTTGCTTAAAGGACAACTGAATAAATATTTTTCCCACTATGTGGATTGTATTTGCGCTTAGTTGGTGATCAACTTTGCTGTGCTAAAGCTTTCTAATAAGATGCGATCACAGTTGTTGATTCTTTGTAGTAAAGGCCCCATGCAGTCCCTTCTGTGTTCACAGAATCTTTGCCTACACCTATGTCTTCCAGAGTTCTGCCTATTTTCTCTTCCATCAATTTAGTGTTTCTGTTTTAATATTTAGATTTTTGAAACAATTGACATTAGCTTTGTGCTTGGTGATAGGTACGGTTCTACTTCTAGTGCTTGGCATGTACAAAGACAATTTCCCTATACCCCTTATTAAACAGGGTATCTTTATTTCAGTGGATGCATTTGGTATCTTTTTCAAAGATAAGGCGGCTGAGTGTGTTGCTGTTGTTTCTGCGCCTTCCAGTCTATTCCCGTGATCCTTGGTCCTGTTGTTTTTCTAGGGCCATACCATGCTATTTGCATCAATGCAGCTTTGCAGCAAATTTCAAATCAGAGATTGTGATACTCTCTACCTCATCTTTGTCACCTAGAATTATTTCTGCTATTTTCTTTTTCTTCTGGTTTCAAGCGAATTTTAGGAATGTTTTCTCTAGTTTTCTGAGGTATACTAACGGTATTTTGTTTGAAATTGAATTACATGGACAAGTCTACACTACAGTTTGGGGAGTATGGCCATTTTCACTACGTTGGTTCCTCCTAGCCAAGAGCAAAGGATATCTCCATTTTCTGATCTCTTCTTTGACCTTTCCAGCAGTTTTCAGCACAGAGATCTTTTACTTCCTTTTATATATTAATTCCTAAGTATTTCATTTTTTTAAATGCTTCTATGAAAAGAGTTGTTCCCCTAATTACTGTCTCAGTGAGTTTGTTATTTGTGTTCAGATATGCTATGGATTGTCGACTTTCTATCCAGCTACTGTACTAAATCTAGCGTTTGCTTGTTTGTTTGTTTTGTGCAGAGTCTCACTATAGCTTGAAGTCATATTGATCCTCCTGTTTTCTGCCTTCCTAGTGATAGGATTACAGGTGTGCACCACCATACCGAGATTCCATCCCTGGCTTAGAGCACCCAGGGGTGGGGCCATCATGGCATGTGATGCCAGGGATCTAACCCTGGCCCCTGTGCCTGCCTAAGCAAGTGCCTAGTGCACTGAGATATCTCACTGACCCTTAAATCTGGCTTGTAAATCTAGAGGTGCTTTGCTTGAATGTTTGGTGTCTTCTATGCAGAGTATCACATCATCTGAAAATAACAATAACTTAACTTCCTCCTTTCCTATCTATATTCCTTTTATTTTTTTCTTTTGTCTAATTACTCTGGATAATATTGAGAAAACCGTATCGGATAATAATAGTGACCGTAAACATACTTATTCTCAATTTTAGAGTAAAAAGTTTAAGTTTGGGGCCATTTAATATGGCATTAGCTGATGGCTTCTCACAGATTTTTTTTTTATCAAATTCAGATAAAGACTATCTGTTCCAATTTTCTGTAAGGAATATATTATGGATGAGTATGGTACTTTGTCATATGTATTTTCTGCATCTACTGAGATGATCATGTTCTCTTTGGCTTTGCCTCTGTTAATATTACAGTTATTGATTATGATATGTTAAACCCTCTCCGCATGCCCTGATGGATCATAGCTGAGCATGGCGTATCATCTCATTGACTGATGACTTGGTGCAGTCTCTCTTCCATGATCTTATGAAGAATTTTTTTCATCTATGTTCATTAGGGAGATTGGCCTACAGTCCTTATTGTCACATCCTTCTCTGGTTTTGGTGTCAGAGTAATGATTGCTTCAGGAATGACTTTGGAAGTATTGCTTTCCTTATAATTTCATTAAAGATTTGAGGAGTGATGGCAGCCTATCTTCTCTACATTTCTTACAGAATTCAACAGTGAAGCCATCAGAACCTGTGGTTTTCTTTTTAATAAGTTTTTAATAAAATTAGAATTTTTTTTTTTTTTTGCATTTTATGGAATAGACCTACAGGGTATTCATGGTCTCACTACCAGAGACGCCTAATAATTATCTGCCTGTTTACAGCCTCCCAGCAGCTGGGATTGCAGGAGCACATCACCACACCCAGTCTTAACTGCTGTCTCAAGGTGTCCTGGGTGGGGGGCCAAAATGGCAGGCCCAAGGAGCCAACTCCTGGCCCCTATGCCTGCTTGCAGGTGCTTTAATCTGCTAAGCTATTTGGCTGGCCCAGAGTTTATAGGTTTCAGAAGAAAGTGATCAACGATGTAGAGTGTGCCTAAGGAGAATTACATGGAGAGAAAACATTCCCTCAGGCCTTCACAGCAAGCACATTGGTCAAACAATGGCCGTGACTCATCCACATGGCTGACACTGACAAAGGATCTACAAACTGCAGTACAGGGTTTCAGGGTAAATCCTGAAAGGATTTGACTGACCTTGTCAGATATGAAAGTTACATTTTTTGTCATATAGGTCTTGCTTTATCTTGGTCTTAACCATCCAGCAGAAAAGTATTAAAAAAAGGTATAAAGAGTAAAGCCAAATTAATATGCTGAGCTGTAAAAGACTCAAGCCAACAATTTCTGACATTAGCAGTCATGCAGATAATCCACTACTATTATAGACTGGACTATACTGGACTATATTGGATTACTTTGCTGAATTCACGCACCTATAACATATGAATGGCAATAGAATATCCATCTCTGACAAAGGTAAACAAAAAGGGGGTGTAAATGAAGGAATATTTTGTAATAAATATAGACACACACACACA
>NW_004524704.1:6072764-6108539 GCF_000260255.1 Octodon degus
AATAGTTAGCATAGATATATGGCTACTTTCTCTTAGTTTTGAACTAATAGTGTTTAGACAAGATATCATGTTAACATCTTGTACTATGAATAATACTGCAAAGACAACAATATGCAATGTATCAAGTATTGTAACTGTCCTACTAATCTGTTTTGAAACTGTCTCATTGCTACTTCTTTCTCAATAAAATTAATACTAAAAAAGTGGCAGGGACAAACTCCCTGTCTTTCAGAAATGAAAATAAATTTAAAAAACAAACAAAGTTTATAGGTTTCTTTTGCTACTGATTTCCAATTTCATTGCACTATAGTTGGGTAATATGCATGGAATAATTTTATTTCACTTATATTTACATAAGAATGTTATATGGAGTAGTATAAGGTCTAATTTGGAGGAGAAGAATATATATCCTGACATTATGGGATGGGACACTTTGTAGACACCTACCTAGTCCATTTGTTCACAGGCTTGGGCACAAAAGTAAACAAAGTTCTGATATTTCTGTGTTTCTTTTCTTTTTTTTTTTTTTTTTTGGTCTGGTTGATATATCTATTTGTCACTGTGGGATATTCAGGTCCTCTGCTAAAATTTTTTAGTGCTTACTTCATTTTTCATGTCCATTAATATATGTTTTATATAGTTAGGTACATCTGCATTTGGTGCATATATATATTTATGGTTGAGTTTTTGTCATTTTTGTTTTAATTTATTTTAAAGAAAGTGTAATAATACATAAGACATTAGGAAAGGTACACATTTAGAAGACCAAGAGGATAGGTATTCAACAATGGCTTTTGTGTTACACAGTGCTGTAACTTTTTAAAGAGAATACAAAATAGTGTGAAAAAGAATATTAGAAATGATACAGAATTTCACTAAACAAAATATTAGGAGTTCAACAATGGTTGCTATATTGCATAATGTCTTCAAACTAGTTGTTTAGCTTGGTTTAAAAAAAAAAGCTATCAGAAATTAAAAAGAAGAAAAACATTTAAGCATTAACTGCACATTTCAGTAGATCAGGAGAAATCAACGATACAAATATCCAAGCTGTTCTGTATGTATACATAAATATGTCTTTTTCTTTTCTTTTTTACTTAATTTTATTGAGAAACAAATAGCAATGAGACAGTTTCAAAACAGGTTACTAGGACAGTTACAATAATTAATACATTGTATATTGCTCTTTTCATAGTAGTTAATCATAGTATAAGATGCAGACATGATATCCTGTCCAAACACTATCAGAACAAATCTTTCTTCTCATTGAGTTAGGAGAAAGTAGCTGTATATCTCTCCTAACTATTTTGTAGATACAAATACAAAATGGTCCTTCATTTATATCTCCCTTTTTTGTTTAGTTTTGTCAGAGATGGGTATTCCATTGCCATATAAATATTGTAGGTGCATGAATTCAGCAAAATAATCCAATATAGTCCAGTAGTCTATAACAGTAGTAGGTTATCTGTAGGACTGGCAATGTCCAAAGTTGTTGACTTGAGCCTTTTACAGCTCAGCATATTAATATGGCTTTACTTTTTATACCTCATTTTTATATTTTTCTGCTGGATGGTTAAGACCAAGATAAAGCAAAACCTATATAACAAAAATATAACTTCTCTATCTGACAAGGTCAGTCAAATCCCCTAAGGACTTACACTGAAACCCTGTACCACAGTTTGTAGATCCTTTGTCAGTGTCAGCCATGTGGTTGAGTCACAGCCATTGCTTGGCCAGTGTGCTCCCTGTGAAAGCCTGAGAGAATGTTTTCTCTCCATGCGACTCTCCTTAGGTACATTCTACATCATCGATCACTTTCCTCTTTGGCCCCATAATCTCCTTGATCAGAAAATTTTGGATTGTTGTCTATTCTTTTTTGAAGTTTTCTCTTAACAAGTATGTAGAGATTATTTCTGTCTCTTTTAGTAAGTCTTTCCTTAAAGTTCAATTTGTCTGTTTACAGAAGAGTTCATGAATTATTGTTTTCTTTTCTGTGACTTTCAGTCTATGACTTCCTTTTTTGAGTTAATTGTGTTTCTTTTGTACATCATAATGCTGGACCTTGTTTTTTGATCCATTCTGCTAGTTTGTTTCTTTTGATTGGTAAATTGAAACAATTTACATTGATGACTATAGCTGATGTATATTTATTTGTCATTTTATTTTCTTGTTGTTGGTTACCTGTTTTTCCTTCTTGTTTACTTCTCTTGCTTGATGGATTCTTTCTATAGTCAATTTTAAGATTGTTGTCTTCTTTATCTATTTTGAAAATATCCTTCAGAACATTTTGTAGTCATAGTTTGCAGTCACGAATTTCTTAAGTCACTCTTTGTTGTAGAAGTATGTTATTTCTTCATTGATTTTGAAAGATAGCTTTGAAAGATATATCAGCCTGGGTTAGAAGATGTTTTCTTTTGGGATTTAAAATACTTCACTCCTAATTCTCCTTGACTAGGTTTGTGTTGAGAAGTCTGCTGTGATTCTGATGCTGTTTTCTTTATAGTTGATTTGTTTCTGTTGTCTAACAGCTCTAAATACTGTGCTGAATTTCCGGAATCCTGATTATTATACACTTTGTTGATTTATTTTTATCTTGACTAATTGGAGGCCTATATGTCTTCCTTAGCTGTATCTCAAGACAATGTTCACTCACATGAACTTATCGTAAAGTCATGAAAGATAGGTAAAGAATGAGAGAGAAAAATAATAAATATAAAGACCTGAACAACCTAGAATAAAATCTGTTTGTCTCTGTGTCTTTCCCTCAGCTTCTGTGACACCATCAAACCAAGACAGCCCACAGTTGATCCCAAGGTGTCCAGTTGGCTTTTCCTGTGCCACCTGGCCTTCTCTGTTCTACTTCCTCTGGCAGGTCCCTGTCTTCTTATGCTGCTTGTTGCAGGGCAGGGTGTGACTGGGTGCTGTGGGCTGTCTTCCTGCTCCTGCTATCTTGCTGCAGGTAAGGAGAGAAAGCCAGTCCCACTTCACTCTGCCAAGAGAGGAGTGCCAACCTCCCCACTTATCGCTATGCCATGGGACAAGGTTGCTGAAATTCTCTCCAACCACCGGTCACAGGACCAGAGGAGTTGCTTTGTTCCACTCACTATCTTCACAGCTGCTTCCACACTGCCAAAACAGTCCCTATCCTTACTGACTCGCTGCTCCTGCCATTGCCTGGGAGGCAGCCCAAGGCTGCTCGGTCCCTTTCAGTCTCCTCTTCCACAGGAGGAGTGCCATGCTTGTTTAAATTCCATGGGTTTACATCAGATTGATTTTGACATCAGGATGCATGCCCCTCCCCTTTCTCCTCTTGCCTGTGTTTTTTTCCCCATAATTTTATTGAGAAACAAATAGCAATGAGACAGTTTCAAACCAAATTGGTAGGACAGTTTCAATAATTAACACATTGTATACATTCTTCCTAGTGGTTAATTTCTGTACAAGATGCAGACATGATATCCTATTTACAAACACTATTAAAACAAATCCCTCTATTCATCAAGAGAATGTAACTATATATCTATTCTAACCATTTTGAATACACAGATACAAAATGTACATTCATCTGTATCTCTTTTAGAATATTTTGCTGAGTTAACACACCTATAATATTCAAATAATGGAACTAAACAAAAAAAGGGGATACAGATGTTGCTTGTGTTTTCAGCTGATTTTCTCAAGTAGCTCCCACGTGGCTCCTCCTATTCAGCAGGGTTGAATTTACTCAAAAGCTGAGTCTCAGAAGCAGTGAAATACTACTTGTCCTAGGGCTGTTTCTATTTTACCCTGGCAAGATAAGGGTATTTGATGAGTGGTATGACATTTACAGTGCATATCTCTTGGGATGAGTCAGGAAAAAAGAGGCTTCAGTCATTAAACTATGAGAAAAAAATTATTCAATTTCTTACAGAAAGACGTACATGGAAATTAGTATTTTAATAATTGTTAACAAATGGACCACAAAAAAACCAGAGCGCTATGTAAGAGGATAAGCCTGATGAGCATAGCTGGAAACTGAAAAATGTGTGTGTGTGTGTGAGAGAGAGAGAGGTGTGTGTGCATATATTTGTGTGAGTGTGTGTGTGTGTGTGTGTGTGTGTGTGTAGAAGGAACGGTATGAGTGCATTCATGATAGAGCAAGTACGTAGAAAAACTTGGAAAAAAAGTAGACTGTCAGCTTTGAAGCAGCATTGATAAGATGCGGAAGTTCTCGTGGCTTCTCTTTCCCTCATTACCGACGGTGAATTGCCTGCTCTTGGGATTGCACGAAGCATCACCAGCTTCTAGCGCGGGCACAAGGCGCTTCGCAAGTGCGTCCCCACGGCCTTATCAGCCCACCAAAAAAAAAACTGCCCTTTACCTACCACAGCCCTGCACCCCTGGTTCCTTGATTGACCTTAACCCGAAGCAAATGTAGAAAAGCAGGATGCAATCGCGCTTACTGTTGTTCCTCACAGCCCTTGTGAGCCACCCCAGCACTGAACGCATCAGAGAAGATCTCCGTCTCTGGTCAGCTTGCTAGTAGAAGTTTCTATTCACTCAATAGTGCCGAGTGATCCGAGTGCTGTCGCGTGGTTGTCCACTCACCACTAAGTGAGTAGTGTTTGGGTCAGGACACTCCCCGTCCACACCAACCCAGATCAGCAAGCGTCGCACACAGGCTTATCAGGAATTCCAGTGTTGTGGCCAATTTACCTTGCAGGTGGTTTCTAAGTGAGCAGATCTGCTGAATAGATTGTCCAAAATTTTCATTTCCAACTCCGGATTAAATCACTACATCAAATGCAAGACGCTACTGGTTGGTTTTCGTTTGGCACCTATCTTCAAATAACTGTACAATGGCTCCACCGAGTGGTTGAAATACGCATTCTGGCCACAGAAAACAGCATCTTGACAGTGAAACGAATCAGATCTGCTTGTGCATAGAAGTAGGACATGTATATGTTAATTCATTATGTGCTTTTTATTAATTCATAGATAAATATTCCCTGAACCTCTTATATATCGGGCTACACTTTCTCCACTGGAGAAAATACACAACAAATAAAACACAACTCCCTGATTCAGTCACTGCTCGCTTTTTCTATTTTTCGCAGCCTCTGCTGTTAAAATCAATGCACAAAGCGCATGTCTTTGATGAAAAGGGTTGGCAAGTAGCTCCGGGGAAAGCCTCAGGGAAACCCATCACTTTGATCACTTTGATGGTATTGAAGAAAGGACAAAATAGGTGTTAGTTCTGGCTCTGTAACTAATAGTATAAAACATTCTTTCTTTCTATGGGATTCAGCTGTAAGTTGTCCAAGACGAATGAATTAACTCCGACAATAAGATAAAATGTTAGGGGCTGGTTTTCAGGTGGAAAAGTGTATATTCTAGAATATTCCAAATGTAGCCTACAAGAATGCTGGTGATGAGGGGCCATCAGAGCCTCCCAGAATATCATCTATGGGCTTGTGTCCACGTGCACATACAACTTCATACATGTGTCTGTCAGTTTGGCTGATTTCTAATATCCTTCCTAACTAAAATAAGCTTTATTCCTATAGTCAGAAACGATTGACAGATGAACTAACCCCAGAATGTATACTCAAGGCTCCTGTCTTTTGAGTCTTCCCAGCACATCTGCCGAGCACGGCGTGTGCTGCACCATTTTGCACTGCTGTAACTATTTATCCTCAATCAGGAAACGCCTGCTGTGGGTTGGCCGTGCCACTGCACAGCCCAAAGCAGGACACTGCTGAGAGCAAAGCGGCGGTGAATGGCACTGATAAGTGCTCTCTTCATATGTTTGTTGTACAAACTAAGTCAGTTGGCGCAGTTAATGAGCTGAGGAGAGAGGTTGGCACATAGTAAGTACTCCACATATGTTAGTCTTCCATTAGTTGCCCTTAATAATAGGCAACTTCCCAAACCTCTTTAATGGGTTTCTTATCATTTGGGTTTTTTTTTTTTTAGCTTATCCTCCACTTTGCTTTTTCAGAAATATTTTTATAAAATGCATATACTCTGGTCCTTTATCTTCTAATTTGTCTATTAATGTCTTCTGTGTTGCAAATCAAAGATATAAATTCTCTTTAATATGGGATCCATCCATATTTCAATTTTCTTTTCTCACTAAAGAATTCCTAACACTCATCGTTTTTTATTTTTTGGTGGAACTGGGGATTGAACTCAGACCCTTATGCTTGCCAGGGAAGCACTTATTCTACTGAGCCCCATCTCCCCGGCCCCTAACACTCATCTTTTAATTCAGCTATGGTTTCTGCAGCTTCAACTTCCTCCTCCTCCTTCATGTGTGTGTGTCCCCCTTGACCAACAATCTCATGAAGTTTTAACTATCAAAGTCCTTCTCATATTCTAAGTCTTTCTCTTCTAGGGAACACCAGAGGAAAATGTGTTTCCCTTCTCTATTTTCGTAGCTACATTAATATCAGCTATCGTGCATTAAGCTCTCTCTGTCAGGCATTATTTAAGTATGTTCTTTACATGCTCTGATTGTCTTCACTGGAAAGAAAGACCTAGACACATTTAACTACAATATACAGAGATATTAGCTTTATTGCACAAGTGCCAGCTGCAGGTGACAGAACACCGTAGCTGCGCAGCATATGGACCCTGCAGTAACAGGACCCAGGTTCTAAAGCTGACTCTGTAATATAACTTACTCATTGTTCTGATTTGGGGTGTGTACTTTTTATACACTGAAATTCAGTGTCTTCACTCATGAAATTAGTTGTAGTGATAGTGTTCTCTTATGAGATTACTATAAATTGTGAACATTTGCAATAGAAGACAGGAATTTGAGTTTCTTTTCTGTCATACTTCCCACAGGGTCATTTCAAGGTCAGTGCATTGCCTTCTCAAGAGACACACTTTCCCACCGTGTCACACAATCATTCAGAATGTTGTCATGAGCCTACATAGGTGGTCTCTGGGCAGGAGCATGGGAATAGCAGAGCATAAACATTTTGCTTGCAAAAGGAGAGCTGCTAAATTCAGGTGCAATCAAATTTGGGGGACATAGTAATTCTGACTTGATTGTCTGAGATTTGTAATTTCTTCAGGTAATTCTCTGTACTGCTTTCCACTTGCCCAATTGAGATACTGCGTCTATGTTTTTTTATAGGACAGCTTCATGACTCAAAAAATTTTAGGTCCTTCGAAAGCCCATCAACAAAAAAGCTGAACAAAAACAACTTCAACTGCTTGAGCATTCCTTTCAAAATTGCCTCATGGAAGCATAATGCTGTGAAATGTCTTTAATTATGTAGGCTGCAGTAAGTTACAACATGGCGGAGCAGCTGAGCAAGAGGGCGTGAGGTAGCAACTATCACTACCAGGGAGGATAAAAATAAAGACAGAGTTGTATGGGTTTTCTTTTTCCTCTGGACTCTTGTGTACATTGGGTCTTCCCTGTCTCAGCACACATGTGTAGGTGTCTCTGACCTGCACACCTCGTGGGCCTAATCCCCAGGATGCTGTGCCGGATTAAAGCAGCAGGGCTCAGAACACTCCTCCATCCCCTTTTCTCTCTACTACTTTCCTTCCAACAACACCAGCATAGACTCCCCTGCGTAAATCTTGCTCCCATGCCCTATCTCCTCAAAGTTCCCGCTGGCTTTGAAGTGGGCCCAAGCTCTCCAGCGCAGCTCTCAAGGCCTTTCTCCAGCAAGACCTGTATTTATCTTCACGAGTTGCTTTTCTCCAAACCTCCCCTCTCAGCACTACAAATTATGTTCCAGACACATGTCATTTCCTCTCCTAATCCTCCCTTACAGTTTTCTCCTCCGCCCTAAAGCTCTTGCTTATGCCGCTTCTTTGTGAAGTGCGCACGCTGCTACTTGTCCACTAGCTTCTCCTGTGCTGACTGGAAGGATACCAGGAATAACGGGGGGCATCGTCTGCGAACCCAGCTGGACTTCGTGAAGTGACCACACTAGAAAGAAAAATTCAAATAACACCGCTTAAGTTTTCGCACATTAATTTAGATTTCACAAATCTTTTCACTAATATTATTTCATTGAATTCTCACAATGACTTGGAAAAACGAGTGAGGAGGTCTCCATGTTACTAACCTGCTTGTTCAGTATTATTCAGGTAGTAAAGAGTATAGGAGAAATTTGTAACCAGATGTTTTCGGAGCTCAACACTCCCATTTCAAAAAACTGTACATAATGGGGCATTGCCATCTCTTCCATGATGACTTTTTAAAAATTTGTCAATCTATACGTTTCTCCTTTGTATGGCTTTATGTTGAAGACCTGTAACAGGCCCTTAAATCATGTAAATTTAGCCAACTATGAATAAGCAATGCTGATTTATGCTTACAGGCATTAAGTGCATCTTTATATTCAAATATTAATTGAGCCTCAATAAATTCACTGAGTATGATACATAGTTCAAATTATGAAGGAAATATGCCATGCACCTCTTAGGGCTTTCAACTAAGCTAGTACAATTGAGTAGCATATTTAGGTCATGAGAATAAATTTGAAGAAACACTATTAGGAGTCCCAACCTATAGTCTTTCTGACATGTTTTTCAGCTATCAGGTATAGAAAAAATTAAACAAATCACACTTAAAAGGAACTAGAAACAAAACAAAACACCCTGCAAAAATATTTTTGACTTCTCCACATTACAGAAGACTTTTACTGAAAGTAAAGACTTTCTTACTCATTTATTTAAGCATTTCCTGCATGATGGAAAGAATCTAAAATAGGCTTACCAGTTTCTTATTATCAACAATTGATTGTTATAATTTTGACTTCTGTATATTGGTGTGTAATTTATTTACAACAAAATTCACCAAGTTAGACACAAGGTACAATCAAGTTTTGATAAATATTAATAGTTATAAGGTTGGGGATGTAGCTTAGTGTCACAGCACTTTCTTAGAAAGTGTAAGGCTGTGAATTCAATTCCCAGTACCAAGAAAAAATAGTTATAAAACCATCATGAAAATTAGTGTACAGAATCTCTCACTCTGGCCTTTATCTTCTGATTTATTTTTATTATTATTATGAATTATGCATTTGGTACAGGGTCTGACTATGCAGCTTGGACTCATAGTGACCCTTCTGTTCTCAGCCTCCCCAGTGCTGGGGTTATAGGCATGCGCGATCACGCCTGGACTCTGTGGCCAGCTCAGCCCACCCTGGCAATGGGGCCAGTGTGGCATAAAATGCTGGGGATTGAACCTCAGTCCCTGAGCTTGCCTAAGCAGGTACTTAGTCTGCTGAGCTATCTTGCTGGCCTTATCTTTTGATTTCTGTCATCCTATGTCCTTTGTTCATATCTGGCTGATGGCAAACATTAATCTGGTTTCAGCCACCAAATTTTGAGTGTTCCTAAATTTCACATAAATGGAATCATATAATACATTGCCTTTTTATGCAGATTGTTTTACTCAGCATAATGTTTTGAAAGTTCATTTCTTGCACCTATAAGTAATTCACTTTAGTTCCTGACCAGTATTCCACTGTACATACCAACAAAAATGTGTATATTCACTGAGGAGTTCATAGAAACTTGCACTTTTGAAATTTGGAATTCTGATGAAGAAGGTGGCAATCAGAATTCGAGTGCAAACTTTGTTTAAAGACCTATGTCCTTAATTCTCTGGCAAATATTTATAAATGTGATCTTATATTATTTCATAAATGTATATTAAAAATCACTAACCTTTTTCAAAACGTATAATTTGCATTACTCATGAATCTTTCCTCTGAGCCAAATCTTAACCAGTAGTTGGTGTTCTCCTTTTAGAGTTACCATCCTATTCTGTTGCGTTTTGTTTGTGGACTAAAAATACATGTGGGTTATTCTCATTGTTCATTTACTTTGGCAAAGTGCCCATTCAATTTTTTTCTACTTTTAATTGGGTTTTGAGCTGTCATTATTTGCTTGCAGGATGCTATCTCATACCACACACAAATATTTTAGAAGATGTGTTTTTTCAACATTATTTTTTGTTTTGATTTTCAACTGGGGTCTCACGAGGTTGCCCAGGGTGGTCCGAAACTCATAGGCTCGAGGGATCCTGCCACCTCGGGCTTTCATTCACTGGGACTTCAAGTGTGTGCCACCACACCCACCTGCACAAAGTCCTTCAGACCGTGGATTCTCTTTACAATTTTCACCTGTACGTTAAAAACCAAAAGGATTTGACTTTGCAGAAGGCAAACTTATGGGGTTCCATTTTCATGTTTCACAATTTTGTCACCTAAAAAATCTACCTAAACTGGGTTAAAAATTGTTTTCATATAATTTCTGCTAAACTTAATTTCTTCAATGATGTCTATAATTCACTTTGTTGTAAGTGTAGAGTGAGAGTGAGGTAAAGATTAAGCTTTACAACTTTATTATATGTCAGTCGATTAATCTAACACATTTGATGAAAATATATCCTTTCTGTATTATTCTATCATGTTAGTTAGACATTAATTGACCATCTGTGGATATTATGGACGGATTCTATGTGGCTGATTGACATGGCAGCTCTTCAGAATATATATATTTGTTGTTGTTGTTTGTTTACTTGTTTTGTCTTTTTGAGACAGGGTCTTACTATGCAGTAGGCAGCTCAGGCTCACCTTGAACTCACTTTGTAGCCCAGGCTGGTCTTGAGCTTGCAACTATCTTCCTGCCTCAGCCTCCCAAGTGCTGAGATTATAGGCATGTGCCACCACATCCGGATGTTAGTTTATATTTATAAACTCCAATTTATAATGATTCTTGAAAGAATATCACTTTGATTTTTCTTTCCTTTTCAAACATTCTTCCCTATTCTACCAAAAGTCTTCAATTTTCTTATGAAATCTGTTGAAAACACAGATCAAGTAAGGACAACTGGTACCTTAGTAGGAGTGAATCTTCTGACCCATTTATTTCATATATATCTCCATTTGTTTAGGTAATTTCTAGGTCTTCAAGATGATTTCTTAAACTCATTAGTACATTCTAATATTTGTGCATATGAATTACATTTTCTAATTGTTCATAAGACAGTTGACCTTTGTATATGGATCTGAATATTCTGAAACTATTTTAAATCCACATACTATTTCTCATAGCTATTTTGTTGATTTCTTAGCATATTTTACTTAGGCAATAAGGTCGTCTTCATCCTTTTAGGGAAGTTACCTCTCACGGTCATGACATGGTGCTGAGCTTACTCAAATATTATTGTTCATCTTTGTGATGTTCATGTTTTTCTTTCTTTAGCTTGCTTAAATAGTAAGTCAAATCAATTAAATTTTAGGGTAAGGCACATGGCTCAGTAGTACGGTCCTTGCCTTCATGCAGAAGGTGCTGGACTCAATCTCCCAGCACACACACACACACACACACACACACACACACACACACAGAGGCATTTTAACTTCAAGAAAAGAGACGTCAATGAATCTTTCATTTCTCAAATAAGCTCAACTTGGTCGTGATTTGTTTTTTTTATAAGAGTAGAAATAATTTGTTGAAAGCAGGAAAAGTATCTGTCTGAGATACTGAAGGGGACCCCAGGAAATGGATTAGCCCCCTTAGTCATAATTTTATTCATATCTGTTGTGACCTTCTTAATGGTCTTCCTTATACTAAATTCGAACATGGCTTATTATTACTTTTATAGGACCTTGAGTTTTATCAGAATATTATTTAAATGAACTCATTCTGGTTTTTTGATGGGACATTTATAGCCATGGAATTGTCAACCTGCCTGATGTATTCATAAGTTTATTGTTTCTTTTTCATAAGTTTATTGTGATTTTGCTTTTTAAAGCATTTTTAATTACATGGATTTGCATCTGTTTCTTACTTACTTGTATAAGGTTGGCTAAGAGATTGTCCATTTTAGTTATTCTTTCAAACAAACAGCTGTTTGATTCCTTTTTTTTGGGGGGGAGGGGCTGGCATGGAGGGGTCTCAGTTTATTCTTTACCATTTTGTCCCTACTCTTTCTTTTCTTATCAGATCTTTGTATTTCCTTTGCTTTCCCAGGAACTTGAGGTGTTATGTTATTTATGTGAATGCACTTGGTTTTTCTCATGTGGGTATTCAATATTAAATTCTTCCCTCTTAGGACTACTTTCACTATATCTTTTCAGTCTTCGTAGCTGGTCTTGATATTATAATTTGAGTCTAGGAACTCTCTAATATTTTCTTTAATTTCTTCTGAGACACATTGTTTATGAATGATAGTATTCTTTGTTTTCCATGTGTTTCCTTAGTTGTAGCTTCTGACATCAATTTCTAGTTTCATTGCCTTATGACCTGATAATATGCATGCAAAACTTTTGATTCTATTGTGTTTTCAGAGGAATGCTTTATGGGCTACCGTCTGGCCTATGTTGGAGAATGTTCCACGTACTGCTGAAAAGAATATGTATAGTGTTGTCACTGGGTGATCACTCTGTAGATGTCTACTAGGTCCTCTTGATATTAAAATTTGATTCTAGGAGCTCTCTAATATTGTCTTTAATTTCTTCTGAGACACATTGTTTCAGATGTTTCCTTCAGCTCTGACACTGCTTTGTTACTATTTTGTCTAATTGATCTGTCCATTTTGTGGCAGTGGCTTATTAACGTTCCCCATTGAAATTATATTGGTGTGTATTTGATTTTTCATGTCCAATTAATTTGTTTTATGAAGGTTAGTGCTCCAGTGTTCGGTGCATAAATGTTTATAATTGACATATCTTCCTGTTCAAGTGTACCCTTAACCAATCTAGTGAATTTCTTTACCTCTTCTAATGAGTTTGGGCTTGAAATTCATTTTATTTGAAATTAGAATAGCCATTTCTGGTCTTTTCTAGTTTTCTATTGCATAGATGATTGTTTTTTATCCTTTGATTTTTATTCTATGAATTTTGTTTTGCAGTACGTTTGCTTCTTGTATATATGCTTGGGTTTTAGTTCTTAATCCACTATGCTGATCTATGCCTTTTGACAGGGAAATTGCAACTCTTTGTATTGAGAGTGATTACTGGACAGTATGGTATTGTTCCTGTCATTACATTGGGTCCTGTTTCTGATTTTCTCAGTTATTGCTTCATGTTTGTTCTTTTTATTTATTGTCCTTGTTGGCTTTATTGTTTCTCTATAGGAGAAGGTGGTCATTTTGGTAATACTACTTCTTCATCAATTGTGAAGAAAGATTTCTCAGGTTATGTACCTTAGATTTGGAAGTTGTTATTGGGAAGGGCTTGAAATCTTTCTTGCAACATCGACCTTCATGGTGAAATTCTAATGGGGTCACACTGACATGGAATACGTTGCCTTTACTAGCAGCTATTATGATAAACATCTGGCAACATGAGCACTCTGTGGTGTGCAGAATTTTTTCTCAGATGATGGCTACACAGTGCCCGGCCTGTCTCTCCTACCTGTGTGCAGATTTCTTTCCCTAACTTTAGGAAGTGTTCTGCTTTTGGATTTTGGAAGTTTCTTTTTATTCCCTTCATGTTATCTTCTAATTTTTCAGTCATCCAAGTTTCTCTTCGTCTCTTGCATCACCTAGCAGCTTGGTAGATTCATTCCATCCAGCAGGTGGATTCATTTCATGCCCTCTTACTGCTTTTATGGTGTTTGAGTAATTGTTTCTTGGAGACATCATTTGAAATCACCATCTTCTGAAAGTTACTGTATCATTTTGGGTATCATGTTCCTTACATGTTTAGCTATATCTTTTGTGATGAGATCTTTACTTGGATCCATGTGCTGTTCTCTTGTAGAGTACTGATTCTTATTTTTTCTATATTCTTTGACTACTGGTAAATTTCCCACCTGCAGTACCAACCCTGCATACCCTGTGAATTGCATGCTGTTTTCACAAATCTCCTTGATTTTGCTCAGGATGAGCTATTTGCTGAAAGCTTTGGCATCAACTCTTGGTAAAGCTGATGTGCTTCCTTTGACAGCACCAAGGAGAGAAAGAACCCACAACCACCTCCACGTTTTCTTACTGTCACAGCAATGGTACTTGTTCACTGCCAATTCTCAGGTCTTATATATTTTTTTGTATCAGGAATGAAACTCAGGACTTTAAGCTTGCCAGGCAAGCACTGTAACACTGAGCTGTATCCCTAATCGCATGATGTGTTCCATGAACTGTTGGGATTCTATTTGTTATAATTTTGCTAAAGATTCATTCATCTATATTCATCTGAGTACCATCACCATATTTTCTTTAATGTCATTTCCTTATTTTGATATTGGTCTTAATCTGGATTTCTAGAGTGAGTTGAAATGCATCCTTTTCTGCTATCCACTGGAAGATTTGGGATGGATTGATATTATTTTTTTCCCAAGTGTTAATACAAGTTATTAGTGAAGCAATCTGGAATGGAATGGAAAAGTACAAAACTATTTTAAGCTATGAATTCAATTCAAACTTTTTAAAATATCACAAATATGAATTGAATTTGTAATAGAGATAAAATGGGTATTTGTGAATATCTATTTCCATAGTGTTTGCAGTTCATGTCTTCCACAAAATTTGTTCATGTAATGTGTTATTAAATTAATTGCTACAAATTTCTTTACAAACTCCATCATTTTTTCTAATGTCTATAGTATCCCTATGATGTTTTTCTCTTCATTTCATTTTATGTGGTTAAAGATTAATTAATTGTACCAGCTTTCTTTCATCACTGGCATTGAGTTTTTTGTTTTCTTTTGATTGTTAATTTATGCTTTTCTAGGTTCTTAAAATAGAAGCCATGACTTTAATAACTCTTATTTTAATCATCGTAGTGCTTTATATACCCCTTTACTTACACTTTCATTGGGATTTGATAGATTTTATGCATTGTGTTTTCCATTTACTCAATTTAACATACTCAAATAATGTATCATTTCTTTGATTCTTCTGTAACACAGAAAGCTAATGTTTGACTTCTAAATATCTGAGGATAGCTCTCATATCCTTCTAACATTGATATCTACTTTGATCTCGTTATGGCCAGAGAACGTAAACAGTATGAGTCAAAGAACTTTGACCTGATTGTGGCCAAAGGTTCATAGCAGATGCTCTTTGTAAAACCAAAAAACTTACTGGTCAGTTGGCATTAGATGGAAGGGCTAAAGGCAGCATTCTGGTCAACTTTAACGCCACTCAACTCTTCCCCAGTATTACAGGTTTTCTGATTATCTTCTCAATCCATAAGTGACACACAAGTTTGTAAATTTTCTATTGTTTTTGGCTTTATTTCTCTTTTCATTTCTATTGATTTTGTTGTGTGAATGTATATTGAAACACACATTTGATTTGAGTGAAATTGCATTTGGAATTGTTTTTTCCTGCTAGTGAACTGAAGCTTTTATCTACTAATGGTATCATAAAGTTACCCTTTTTTATTGATAATAAGTACTGTTCTGAAACAACCTTTTTAGTTTTTATGTAGGTACTGTATCTTGATTTTAAGTGATTTCACATGAGGTAAATATTTCCAGCTTACTTCATTAATTTGCCATATATTTAAAAAATAATTCTCATAAAAGCATAAAGTTAAACCTTATTCTTTTGGTACATTACAATTTCTGTCTTTTACTTGAAATATTGGAGTTATTTACTATGTTGTAACTTTTGTGAAATTGATAAAAGTTATTGAGATTTTATTTTGCTTTGTTTTTGAAATATTGACCAGTTATTTTCTTTGTAAGAAAACTACCTATTATTTAAAAATGTCTATTATTTTATTGTACACAGGGCATTTTCCTTCTGTACAGGTATAGCAAAGTCATATGTATTGCTTTTATTTAAGAACTATATGGTATTTTCTTTGGTGATTTTTAACTTACATACAAGTTCAAAAATAATTATGGTATGTGTTCATTCTCTTTATTACTCTTGACCTAGCTGCATGGAAAATTTAAATACATAGAACACTTTTTGTAATCCTATGTGGAGAGATGTTTCCACTATTTATGACTGTGTTAGTTATTATAGAGGAGACAAAGTGTATGTGGCTTTGCAAAGGTACATGACAGATTTCTATTAACATAGTTTTTGAAGAGAAATTTGTTCTTCTTTGGGTTAGTGCTTTTAAACATCTGAAGTCACTTATCCTTTACAACAAAATATAAATAGGTTAAACTAAAAGCAAACAACTTTCCCTAAAGGGTCAGTAGATTTGAATGAAATGTAGATCTAGGAAATGTTCTAAAAATAAAAACATGAGAATTTGTCCCTCTCAAATTTGACTTCTTCAGCAATAAATGGTGTTTCTTGAAGTTTTACTAATGCTGTCAAACCACAAACTCAACAATTTATTTCCTGTGCTTTTTATTGTGACTATAAGTAAATGCTATATATTAACTAAGTAATTTATAAAGATTAGAGGTATAGTGAGCTCATCACTCTGGAGTCTGGGAAGCCCCAGAACTGGGCACTGACATCTGCTGAAGACATTCTGCCTGCATGTAACATGGTTGTGAATGTCTGTTCTCTGGTAGGTATTAAACTGGTCACAGATCACTGGCTTCTGTATTTGAATGCCTCTCATAGTTTCTAACATCCCTATAAATTTATGTACTATTGCTTTCTCTTTGCTTCAGAGCAGGTTATATCTTCCTTGAAGACAGAAAATGTATGTGTTTTGCCTCTACAATTCAGTTCCTAGAACAATGTTGATGATAACCTATGCAAATAGTCAATAAATGTCTGCTAAATAAACACATAAATAAATTCAGAGCAGATAACATATTTATCAGCAGTACCTCATGTATTTGAATAGCTTCTATTGTAGATGATAAAACTGAATTCATGACAAATAAGTGAACTGTTTGAAATAGAACTCATATGTCTTATTCTTAGTAACAATCAGTAATAAATTAATAATCTTTGCTTCTGCTTGTTAAATTTTACCAGCTCTGATACCTAGTATCACGGTACTTAGCTTAAAGAATCAGTAACATTCACTGTGAAATAGAGATACTTCTGAGATACAAAAAGATTAATAAAGCATGCTAATTTTGTGCTAGCCAGGTAGGTACCTTCCACTTCCCAGACTAAGGTCACTTTATCTGCCAAGTAGAATAAAATATCTTGAGGATATCTGTTTGTTTTAATAGTCTTATCATTCTTTCATCTTTGACATCCAAAATTTGGATAACTTAAAATTAGCACATGAGAGTTAGAACGGACACTAGAATAAGTTTCTCTGACAGTGCTGAAGCCTATCTCCTTGCTCACATAGTATGTGGAAGAGATCGAATATGAACCCCAGTCTTTACTAATTAGCCCAAGGCATCTTCCATCACAGGGGCAATGCTCTTACACCACAATATTCACCTTGGTAGTGAGTTGTAGCTGTTCTATGGAGCACTATTTTCACTGATGTCTCCTTTAAGGACATTTACTCAATGACATTACCTTATTTCTAAAATGGAATACAGATAATTGACTTTTTTGGACACTGCGTTAGGAAAGACAAATCCCTACTGAACTGTGGCTATTTCTGATTCCTTATTAAATCCAAGCCTTTGGAATTGAACGTAGTTTTTAGGGTTCTATTTTTTTTGTTTGTTTTTGGAGAAAGAGAACTAGACTTGGAGCCAAAGAACCTGGATCTTATTCTCAGTTTTAGAAGTTATTGGGCCAAGGGTCCCATTGTATACTCCCTAAGAATAAAGAATAGTTTATTTTCCTCACAATTTTGTGTTGAAGAATACAGGATACCATCAATGGAAAAACAAGTTTTAAACTCTAAACTCTTTGTACAGAATGTGATAGGAGTGGCAATTATTTTTACATTGCACCAATTCTTAGAAGTATTTACTATTAAAATGTAAAATAGAGTGTCATCCATTGAAAAGAAAAGCATCTTAACTGCTTAATTGTAAGCATTCTCAAGTTTGGGTTAGGTTTTCCTGAGTTGTATGAATGGAGATATTAAAGAACTAACTGTTGGAAAAATCATCAGTTATTCTGAATATTAAAACATTACAGCACAATAAAATCCGTTATCTTTTCTCTTAGATTCAGTTATTTTTCAGAATTGTGTAAAATTTTTACACTGCTTGCTTTTAGGAAATATATACTGCATAAATTTTACTTTTGATCTGTATTTAATAATGTATGTCATGCAAGCAAGTAATACATCCCTTCAAATAATCACATAATAACTTGTATCCCAGCTAATTATACCAATCACTCTTTTTAATTAGAATTATGCAACTATTTACCTTGCAAGATTTTAATGATCACTAAAGATAGTATCTGTGTGTTTGTCTTAAATAAGCCTATTTAAGCAAAGATGTTTTAAGGCAGCTCTCTTTATTTTATGGATGTAAAAACTGAAAAGATTCCATCATGTGTGGCATATATCGTATCCTGAGACACTGTTCTATATTTCAGAAATATGATTTCTCAGCTGGGGAGATAGCTCAGTGGAATAAGTGCTGCCCTAGCAAGCACAAGGGTCTGAGTTCAATCCCTGGTTCAAAAAAAAATCTCTCCCAATTGTTAACGGAACTTAGAAAAAAGGTGTATACAGATGAATGTCCATTTTGTATCTGTGTATTCAAAGTGGTTAGGATAGGTGTATAGTTACATTCTCTCAATGAATAGAATGATTTGTTCTAACTGTTTGTAAATAGGATATCAAGTCCACATCTTGTACAGCAATTAACCACTAAGAAAAATATATGCAGTGTGTTAGTTATTGAAACTGTCCTACCGATTTGATTTGAAACTGTCTCATTGCTATCTGTTTATCAATAGAATTATGAAAAAAAAAAAAAAAAGAAATATGATTTCTCCAAAATATACTGGATATTAATAGACTCAAGAAAAAAAACTTGCTCGTGCCTAAAGGTAAAAATGAATCATAAGTGTGAGCCAATAACTGTGTTCTTACTTGTTTTCCAGTGCTTAATATAATATTGTGTGTCATGCAAGCAAGTAATACATCCCTTCAAATAATCATGTAATGTGTGATTACATAGTCAATAAATAACCACGTAGTCAAGAAAAATAGGCCTCATCACTGGATTATAAGAGAAAGTCTACTAAAATGTTCAAGAACATAAGTTTCTTCCAACAATAGGATCTTTAGGACACTAGCTCAATTTGCTCTTTCTAACGGGCTCTTCTATCCTTTTTCCTGGCTCTTCCTTTCCTTAACATCATGAAGTTACTGAATTATGAGTTTTTAATCTCCATATTTGTTATATGTCTGAGATGCATGACTTTGTGTGTTGGCTCAAGTTTAGGCAAAGATACTAGTTACATAAAACTGTTTTTAAAAAAAGTCCTTGCTTGTGGGCCTTCATCTGAGTTAAACCAAGTCTCCGGACTGATGAGGATAATTAGAATCCATGATTTTTGCACAGGATCTTTGTGACAGTTATTCCATGACATAACTTTAGAATCATGTTGCTTATTTTAGGCTCAATAGATCTCTAGTGTTAGAGATCTAGATCTAACTTTAGATCTCCAGTCCTCTTAAAGACATAAACTATTATTTTTCAATTTCCTTTTTCAGCTTAGTCATATTTAACATTTGTTGCTTACAAAGGACCATGACTGAAGTATTAAACAAACTTCTGAATTTCTATATATTCTTTCTATATATTCTTCTATATATTCAGTTTTGGAAATTCATTGTATCTAGCAATCTATCCACCTTTTCTCTGTTTTGCACTTTATTAGATTAAGTTTCTCAAAGTAGGTATTGAGATTTGGACTTTAGCAGGATCCATTAGGATTTCACCCCTATAATTCCTAATGACACAAATTCGAGTCTTTTCTTTCCTCTTTTTGATCAGGTTAGCTAAGGTTTTATCAATTTTGTTTAATCTTAAAAAGAACTAATTATTTGAGTCATTCCTTCATTGTATTGTTTTCTTAGTCTCAATGGCACTGATTTCTTCTCTTCATAATTTCTTTCCACATATAAGCATTGGGTTTGACTTATTCATCTATTTTCTAGAAGTTTGAGGTTCAATTTTAAATTATTTGAGGCGTTCTGTTTTCCTGATAGAATTCACTGCTACAATTTCCCTTTTGAGAGATTTCATTGCAGCTCACAAGATCTAATATGCTATATTGACATTACATTGAATTACAGATACTGTTTAATTTCATCTTTAATTTCCTCTGTGATCTTTGGTTGCTTAGCAGGGTGTTATTTTATTTCTATGCGTTTATGTGGTTTTTATAGTTTCTTTTGCCATTGATTTCTATTTTCATTGCACAATGATTAAATAATATGCATATAATAATTTCAATTCCTCTGCATTTATGTAAGCATGTTCTGATCAAAATACAATTTGCATGCTTCATACAACTAGAGAAAACATTCCTAACATTCATTTAAAATGAAGAGTCCTTGAACAGAAAAAAGAATTATCAGCAAAACTGGTAAGGCAGGTGACATCCAAATCCTGATTTGAAATTATACTACAAAGTTGCTGTGAAAGGAACAACATAATACTGGGGAAAAAAACAGAAATTAGGATCAATGGGATAGATAAGAAGATACACAAATAACTCCAAACACACTCAGCCACCTTATCTTTGACAAAAGACCAAATACAGTCACTGGAAGAAAGAAATCAATTGATTTTCCAACATTCAAAGACTAAACTAGATCCATGCCTAGCCACATGCTCTAAACTAAAATCAAAATGGATCAAAGATCTAAATATTAAAATAGAAACACTAAATCTCCTAGAAGACAACACAAATAGAATGCTTGAAGAAATAGGTGTAGGAAAATCTTTATGAGCAAAACCTGGATTGCACAAGAATTATCACAAAGAAACAACAAGAATCTCATCTTATTAAAAACACTTTTATATAAAAAAATAAATCAATAAAAAAGTGAAAAGATAACCAACAGAATGGGGAAAAAAAGCCAACTGTTTTTCTGACAAAGGAGTACTATCTAGAATACCCAAAGAACCGAAAATTTTCAGCCAACCCAAATTCAAAGACTTAATCCAATAATGGTTATCTGAGATGACTACTAGATACTTCTCAGAAAAAGAAGTACAAATGACTAGTAGATATATGAAAAAATGTTCACCATCGTTGGCCTTTGACAAATGCAAATTAAAATGATACTTAGGTTATATCTCACTTCAGAAAGAATGGTTATTTTCAAGAAAACAACTAATAACAAATGCTGGCAGGAGTATGGAGGGAAAAGAACGCTTCTCCATTGTTGGTGGGAGTGTAGACTGGTGCAACCACTGTGGAAATAAATTGGAGGTTCTTTAAAAAGCTAGGAATTTTCATTTCACAAAGCTGTTCTCCTTCTGGGTATTTTCCCCGAAGAATTAAAAACATCATACCACAGTGCTATCTGTGTACCCATGTTTATAGCAGCACAGTTTGTAATAGTTCACTCTTGGAACCAACCTCAATGCCCATCAACCAAGGAATGGATAAAATAGTTGCATTTTTTTAATACAATGAAGAACAACTTATCCATAGAAAATGATGTTTGAGACATTTCTAGGTAAATGGACACACCTTGAGATGATACTTTTCTGTGAAATAAATCAGACATACATAAGTAAATATTGAGTCATCTCCCTGGTGTAAAAAACTGAAAGAGTAAAGGACCAATATATACAATATACATTATGAAGTAGTGAGAAAGTCTTCAAAGGGAAAGAGGAATTAGGGAGGGGGAAAGGAAGGAGGGAGAAAAATGATAAAAGAAATGATAAAATAGGAAACAAAGCTTTGTAAATAAGGAGCTAAAAAGAATTGTTGAAAGGAGGGAAAAGGATTGGAAGAAAATGAGGAATAAAAGTAGATTTCTGAGAGAATAATAAGAAATCCTTGACATAACTGATATACCCAGATGAGAACTTGGCTTCTGATTAATTTAATTAAACACAGAGATTAAATAAACATAGAAACCACTCAGCATTTAAAGAAGTGTATCCACAAAGAACAAATCATGCAACAGTATGAGTAAAGTAAGGTAGCTATGCTAAGTATTTTAAAAGAAATATCAAAACTCCAGTGATAAATTTCATCCCCAAGGTTTTCACTCCAAATTGGCATTTCACTTTGGAAAACTTCTCCACATGTCTCATTGCTCAGCTTTACGAGAGACCAAATAGTCATCACGAGGAAACAAATTCAGGTTATGGTGGACTTACAATAGCTAGATAAAGAGACCAGAGCATTTTTAGAAACATGAAATCTTTACCACAGATTGTGAACATTATTTCATTTTTCCTGTTTTTTATGCAATCTCATGTTCAACCCTATTCAATGAGTCCCAGGAGGAGTGAATAGTTTTAACTATTCATTAACCTGGACCTTCATGGCATTAACAGGACACAGTAACTATTCAGTTCAACACAGTTTCCTGTTTGTCTTTTAAGGTTTAGACCTCACAGAAAACACTCTGAGTTTACCTGTCCCAAAGCATTGTTTTTCCCAGGAAACTATGCAACCTATAAAACGAGCTTAACAAAATGTATCATAGTAAAAATAAGCATCTTACATCCTTAACATGAACCTGATCACATGTCAGCAGAGGTCAGGGTCATAAAATTTGAGTTAGAAGGGAAACTTGAAGCCTTATGGTCTATGAGTTCCAATAACTCTCTTTATATCCCTTGAACGTTAAAGAAAATCAGCCATCACCCAGATTCACATGGCCACATTTAAGAACTACCTCTCCATGTAGATACCATTATCCACACAAGCTTTACACTCACCAGAACACATAGTACATGAACAACGATTAAATGATAGATTGAGATAAACAAAAGAGATCATTTTGGCTGAGTTCCTGTTGACTCTTTTGATGATTAATAATTAACCTAAGGAGAAAAGAAAAGAAAGGAAAGAAAGACATTGAGCAAAAGGCTGAAAAGCTGACAGGACAGGGAATATACACTTGTTCTTTCATTTTAACAATATAGCAAGCAAACCTGCCAAATCTAGCACACTGTAATCTTTCTTGCATGGAAAATGTGTTCAGAATACTGAGTAAACAAGCTGTAAAAGTTGAGAATCAACTAAGCTACTGTTTGTTGACCTGGAAAAAAAAATCACATCACTATATTAGAATTTGCTGTGAAGTAACAGAGATTCAATGTGAATCCCATGATTCTCTTAGCAAAGCAAATTAGGGAAAGTAAGGAATGTAACAGAAGTGTTAGCTCTACATTTTCCCACTATATGAAGAATCCTCTAGTTATTATTTATTGCTACCTTTCATACAAACATTTCTAGGTTGCACATATTCCAATGCTTCATGTTAGATACCTGTCCAGCTACTAATGTAATGTAATGAGGAGAATCTGAAATATGCATTAAGCTTTAATGTATTTATTTCCAGAAGGGAATTAGTGATGAAAATCTAAGCTCAATTTTCTTCTACATTTTCAAAGAGTGCTTGCACGGTCTGCCCCAAGAAGAAAAGGAGGAGAAAAAGCAAGGGATAAGATTATCCAGAGGTTTGTCAAATTTGCTATATCCCATTTATTTTTGAAAAGTTGATGAGTGTGAATGAACAGGAAGACTGTTCCTTGTGAACAGGTGCATGCAATGGTTACTGCGTGCTCTGGCTTAGCAGCACTAAGGGATTCCAGCAAGCCATATTTTCTGAAGGCTTATGGAAAAAACCAAGTAGTGTTCTCAGGAACTGACTGCTGTCTGATGACCACATCTGCTACATACATTCTAGAGAACCAGAAGAATGATTTCTGTCACTAATTAAATAGAATTTTAAATCGTAAATGGCATTAAAAATAATTATAGAACGAGTTATTCAGCACCTACTTACTATGTACTGAAAATACCTGCAGGTCTTTAGGGATTTGCTCTTACAGGATGAGCCAACATGCTTAGTCAACAGTCTTCATAGTCAGTGTGTGCCAGTTTGACTGTTAGATATCATATTGGCTCTCAACTGCTAACTCTCACAGCTTCATAGACAATGACTTTTTCCATTTTAAATTCCTCTCAGAAGAGTATACATTTGGGCATTGTCAGCGGAGAATGGTCTTCCTCGCTACCTCCTCCTTTCACTTCTCTTTGGATTTTTATTTGTTTGCTTGTTTGGTGGTACCGGGGATTGAACTCAGGATCCTGTGCTTGACAGGCAGGCATTTATTGTACTGAGCTCTCTCCTGGCCCTACCTCCTTTCACTTGTGTGCTCTTAAACATCAGTAAGTGTTTTTCCATGATTACAGTCCATAACCAGGCTCAGTTTCTCTATTAGAAAATGTTTTTCTCTTTTATCTTTGCTTCACTTACAGTACTGTAGTTTTTCACATAGTTGGTATCTCAGTAATGTCTGTCTTCTCTGTTCAATATTATTTTTTTCTTCACTAAGGCAGCTAACATCTCTATTTGATTTTCAGTTTAATCAAAATTTTTATCATAAAATCTGACATAGAGTAGACAGTACTTTTTAATGAAATAATTAATTAGTCACTTTTATAATATTATACCTTAGAACAGATTAAGAAACCAGCTAGACAAAATGTACTCTATTTATAAAATTTTCTGACCTAATAAACACTGAACAAAAAGACATCCAACTAGATATTTTGAATCTAACTTTGGTAAACTTTCTGTCATATAAAAATTCTTTCTTATTAGCATCTTATCTTTTTTTTTTGTACCAGATGTTGATCTCAGGACCCTGCCTTTGGCAGGCTGATGCTTGTGCTACTGAGCTATCTCCTCTGCCCAACATCTCATCTTACCAGCTAAAATTTTAGCTGTAAAGAGTGTAGGAACCCTATTCATTGTCAGTGATCATAAGCTAAAACCTACCAGTACACTAAATATTTGCTTAATCATTTCAATGAGGAACTACAGAACATGAGAAAATAGTGGAATGTCTAAGAGGGTGGCAGAAAGAATTTATTAGATTTAGACTTTTGCTTGGAGAAGAATTTGGGAAAGGTTAAAAGAGGTAGAAGATTTAGAAACCAAGGCAAAATTATGTGCATCATTCTCATATATATATATGTACATATATATGGAGATGGAAGAGTATATTTTATCAAGTGTATGAGCAGCTGTCATTCCTTTTGGCTAAAATAGATAGAATTTGTTGTCTGGTAGGCATCACAGTGATTTTTTTTTTCTGTATTTACACAAAGTGAATAAGCAGCCTTGCTTTTTCTCACTGTTATCCTGTCCTCAGCGTAACTGTCTCTGATACTAGCATTTGATGTGCCTGGCCAGCTTTTGAATTCAAGAGGCTGGGGTTTTCTGTTCCTGGCTCACCAGTATATAAAAATTCAGAGCAGTTGGAGATATGAAAAGATACTAAAAGGTGGAATTGAGAATTTGAGACAGACCAGCATTTTGTTGGTATTTTCAGATGGGTCTGCCTTGTTTGAAGAGAGAGAAGAGTAGATGTCACCCTGACACTACTGGATGAAATGCAACCTGTACATTACAGCAATATAAGGAACATAGGGCAGCAGTTGATAGAGTCACTGCTGCTGATACTATTACTATAGTACTTTTCATTTGTGAGTTTAAACAAACCTGCTTATTTGCTAAGTTTCCTTCAAGAAACTGAACTCACTTTTCTACTTCTGCAAATACTTTCAAAAGAAAGTTTTGGGGGCTGGGGAGATAGCACAGTGGTCTAAGCGCCTGCCTATAAAATGCAAGGACCAGAGTTCAGTCTATAACTGTTATCTCCAAATTATGTTAGCCAGGAATCAAATTTTCATTGCATGCGCAACTACTTTGATGTGCTATATTTATCACTTCAATAATTTGTATGTAGTTAGTTTCATGGACTTTCTGTTAAATAATAATGTTTAATCAATACTGCATAGGATCTTTTTCTTCTTTGAAACTCCATATACTTTTATTCCTTTTATCTTCTTGTCTATATTGAGTAAAAGTGTCACAATAAATGTTCTTGTCTCATTAATGGCTTTGAAGAAATTGTGTCCTGGTTTTGTATTTGTGTTGTTTTGCTTTGTTTCAGAACAGTGGCTCAAGCACAAAGCCTTCACAGTGACTTACCTCACCAGTTATTTTATTTTTTTATTTTGGGATAGGATCTCAGTAAGTCACCAAGTTGCCCAGGATAGGCTCAAGACTGTGGCCCTCCTGTTTCTAACCTCAGGATGTTTCAACTACTTTTCTGTCCTAAATCAAAAGATCCTGACAAGTATCTTTTTAAACAAACCTGCTTATTTGCTAAGCTTCCTTCAAGAAACTGAACTCACTTTTCTACTTCTGCAAATACTTTCAAAAGAAAGTTTTGGGGGCTGGGGAGATAGCTCAGTGGTCTAAACGCCTGCCTGTAAAATGCAAGGACCAGAGTTCAGTCTATAGTTGTTATCTCCAAATTATGTTAATGCTGCCCCCACACTTGGTAAGTTCAGGAATAGTAACACCGTCCTGCTGTTTATGCCCTTACATTGGTTTAGCATCCTGCTTTGTTTAACCCTACCTACAACTTTGTAATTGTATTAGTTATAAAGTTTGCTCCCTTATCTTGAGTAGTTACTTATGATGTGTGTTTTTTTTTAATTTTTAATTTTATTTTAAGAAGAATAAAAATAATAAAAAAAACATTAGAAATGATACAGAATTACATGAAACAAGATGGAAAATATTCAACAATGTTATATTATATATTGTTGCCTTTAAATTAGTTGTTCAGATTATCAGATATAAACATGTGAAATTGGTCTTTAAAAAGATTACATGTTCTGATGGTGTAAACAAACCTGACTTTAATTATCGCATCTACTACTTAAAGTTTTATAATGTAATTAGTGATTGTTTCACATAATAGTTCTTTGATAGAGTTCTAACAGAATTTTTGTTCTTAGCCTAAAAACACATGAGTTTCTTGTGGCAGGAAGCACAGCTAATACATCCTTAAATAATATTAAACCTTAATTTTATCAAAAAGCAGAACTTGTGACAAAACCTTGCATCTAAAGGGTTTGTTTTAGGTGGAGATTTTAAGGAACAGAAGAGTTCAAATCACAAGAATAAAGTAGAAAAATAAAAAGGCAATAACCCATAAATGTATTGAGCCATCTATCCACAACTCAGACTAATCTCCCTGTAATTTCAAAAGAACACTTGCACAGTATGTCAGAACTCTCAACTGATACTCAGAAGAAAAACTTTCCCTCCCATTTCTGTCTCAACAGGGCAAGTCAAGCAGAATCCATCTTCCCAGCTATTTCAGAAAGACGGTGGATTTTCACCATGTCTTACACAGAAGTAAGAGAGAAGCTTTGGGACAGAAACCCAGAGACAGCAGCAGAACTCGCATGAAGCCTTTTTAAGTGATTGCCGCCTGCAACTGGTTGTCATGGCAATGATGAGACCCAAAAGAAGGTGGGAATCCACAGAGTGGGCCGTGGAAGTTGTCCCGCGTGTTATTCTAATTTAGTAATTCATACGTTAGTGGAGGTCAATGAATCTTCATTGAGTGTAAATCCCTAAAGAAGCTATTTCTTTCACAGCTGTTTGATAGCTTCCTTTCTTGACCAAGATTTTCAGAAGTTAAATACAACTTCTTGTTTTTAAACTAGGAAATGTTTTTATTTTCATTCAGTACAAGCTTGCCGTGTGTCATGCTTGCTTTCTTTATGCGGAATTGGCTCAGGAACCTAACACACCCGGATTCATTTTTTCTCCCTTTCCCTTCCCCTCTCTCCCTCCTTCCTCCATCTCTCTATTCCTTTCCTGTTTGAGAAAAAAATCCTTTCCCTTCTTTCTATTACCTAACCTCCACTTTGCTCTTTATTGAGGGATGGAAGTATGATTCTCTGGGTCCCACAGCTTGTGCCTCACAAATACACAGTGACAATCTTGTGGCAGCTAGAAATGCCACCCCTCAAGCTTGATGACTCACATTAGTCCTGAGGATGGAAGAGGGCTTCCATTTTCCATGTCTTTGACTTACTGTAATCTTGCCTCTTGTGGTTTTGAAAATATCTATAATTCTTGAAGCACTGTAAAAAAATTAATAGTGTCTTTACATAAAGAAATACTTACATGTGATTCCTCCTTCACATTAGTTTTTATATCAAATTTAGAAAAACATATAATCAGGTGTATGCTTTGCAGTCTTTTTTGTACATCTCAATCACTCCTGCCAGACCACCCACCCCATAATTCTTAGTAGAATTCAAGTGAACTTTAAAGCACGAGAAAACCTCTTTGGAAAGGGAAGTGATTGTTTTTATGTGTCCATATTTAAAAACAAAATTTTACACTGTGAAAAACATGCAAGTTTTTAAAATACAACTTGATTTAGTAAAAATGAATGGATCCCATTAAGAATCTTTTTAAATGGTTTTGCAGATGGTTCTTTAGGGGTTTACTGTAAGTGCTACAAAGAATATTTATACTGAATATTCTCTACTTAAAGGCTTGAATTTGTTTTTCAAACCCTGGGAATTTAATTCAGCCCTGAATATCTGAAAGATTATCCAACTCTAAAGACACGAGGAGTACTTTATTTAATACATTTCAAATTAGGCGTTTTTCCTCCCTTATTCCAGCTATACGGAGACCACATGCCAACCGCTGATCACTGACCCAATAGCAGATGCACACTTCTGGCTCTTCCGCACCTCTTACCTCCTTCCTCCCAACTGTCGTGGAGAATTTCAACTTTAAATTTTCTTCTCTTCCTCCTTTTTTTTTTTTCCTGCCCAAGAAGCACTTTATTTTACTACACAGATCGCCAAATCTAGCACCAGGTGAATCAGAACATTTGGATACAACTAAAAAATGCTAAATAAATTCCATTTGTAATAAAAAACAATCCTTGCAAAGAAATACCTAGGCACAGATGTTAAGTGGTGAATACATCAAATATTTAATGAAGAATAATGTTCTGAGAATGCACAAGCTCTTAGAAAATAAAGAAGTAAGATGCACTGCCTGTCCCTTTCAAGGTGTCAGCAAAACCATTACTGAAAGCAGAAAAAAATATATTATTTGAAAGGAATATCAGAGGTAAACCAACTGATGGAGGTTTTTTTTAAGCATATTTATTTGATATGTATTTCTAAGGCATTTTTCCAAGGGATGGATATAAAACAACATTGAATTACCCTTTTTATCATAGACATTTTTTTCCATGCTTCTATACATCTTTTTTGGTATAACTTTTAACTCCTCTTGAAGTAATCCCTGTTTTCTTGGTCCTGGGTCACTTACCAAAGCATTACTTCTTAGTATTTTTTATATTTCCTGTGCTATGCATTAAAACATGTATACACACAAAATATGAGAAGTTTTCTTTAAGGCTAAGTATTGTGCTCTTTCTTTTTCAATTATTTGATGTATTTGAGCTAAGTCTGGTATTCTTTTAACAGAATGTTAGCTTTGAAAACTTGTATAAATGTGCTTTTGTAACATGGAAGTATTGCATGAATTTTTATTTAAGTCAAAATTCATGAAAAGATGAATAATGTGTTCTCATGTTACAAATATTGCAAAACTCATAATATCTCAAAACAATCAGAGTGGGCTGGTGAGATAGCTCAGTAGATTAAGTGCCTGCTTAGGCAAGCACAGGGACCAGGGTTCGATCCCCAGAACCACATGCCAAGTGGGCCCCGTCCCCATCCTGGGGCAGGCTGAGCTGGCCGTTGAGTCCAGGCATGGTGATGCATGCCTGTAATCCCAGTGCTGGGCAGGATGAAAACAGAAGGACCATTATGAATCTGAGCTGCATAGTGAGACCCCCTACCAAATACATTATTTAAAAAAAAACAAAAAACCTATCTGAGGCTAATCTAAAAAATTCCCATCTTTAAGCAAATGAGATAAGATTTTTGGTCTTTTCCCTATTGCTTTTACTCTCTTTGTTTCTCTTACACTAAAAGAAATTTGTCCTACTCTATAACTTAAAGTTATTGTTTCTCAAATAGGCAAGATGTGTAAATATAGAATGATGTAAAATTAAGCAGTGAGTTAGTGAGGGGGAAGATAACATGTTTATTGAATGTGGTTGTCAGAAAAAAAAGAGTGATGTCAAAATAGTAAAAAAATAATTCATACTTAGATAAAACAAAGGAAATGTCACTGACTTTGTTGGAAACTAAGAACTAAAAGTTTTTTTAATTAAGTTAATTGGTAAATTTTAGATATATATATAATGATCGCATTAGCATAGGAAATGTTTACCTGTATATGATCTATCTTGATTCCCCTTATTTCAAGTGGTGAAAGCAGATTAGTTTCAGACATACTTTATGAGAAGCAACTCTAGCACATCCAAATAAAGATTTCAAATACTGGAGATTTGAAGGCCAAACAGGGAGTCAGATAAGAAGTTAGAATCTTTGGGGGGACTTTTTGTTGTTTAAGAAAAATTCACTAAAGATTTTCTTCATAAAATAGTGATGTACTACCAATTTTTCTTCATGAAGTTTAAAAGGAACATATTCGCCATTCCTAAAAGGCTTTGGGAAACACCCATTAGCAAGCATTGTAAGGGAATTTTCTTATGGAATGTATTTCTGATCATTCATGTTTCAAGCAAGACGAAAAACTGTGCAACTCTGTACTGAAGTGTCAGCTTGTTTATGATATATTACTTATGTAAAAAAGAATAATGTTTTCCAAATACACTTCACTTCTTTGTATACTCACGTTTTCTCCATAATCCAGAGAGATTAGGACTATCTGCCCTAATAATCAGTACTTCATGAAATAAGAATTGATTAGAATCAAGAGTATAACTTGTTTAAAAATCATTCTGTTAAATAATTTCATCTACTTCTAATATCTTTCCATTTTTAATATTGGTATGAAATACTAACCAGGAAAATCAAGGCTGGATTTCCTAATTTGATTTCCTATACTCTGCTTGAACTCTATAAAATACTTCTGCTATCTTTATTGTTGACCATACATGAATATAGTATATTCATGAAAAATTTAATAAAACTTAACTTTTAAGATATACCACAAAAGAGAAACAGCTGTAAAGACCAAGATTTGCACTGACGAACGGAGTGGTAGTCTATAATCATAGTCTCCAATCTGCCCCCAAACAAATTACACTGTGACAAAAACTGTCTGCAAAAGAGAAGTCAAAATGAACAGAGGATTGGAATCAGCTCCAGTGGACTGATCCAATAGCATAGTCACTAAAGATTAAAATGGGATCTGACAGCAAGGCAAGATAGGACTCCTGGTCGCAGACTTACTGCCAATGCTGAGCTGGAATCCTGGCCTGGAAACAGGGGATGTCCAAAAGGAAGCCACACTGGGATTGGAAAGCAGGCTTTTGCCCATAAAGGTTGGGGAAGCTGAAACCTCAGAAACCTCAGAGGTTCAAATTGGGTAAGTCAGTATTTCAGAGTGGCAGGGTGGGGTGGCCAGTTCAGTTCTGCTGAGTAGCTGAGAACTCAGTACACAGGGGCAAGACATTTGGGGGGCTGTATCCAGCCCAACTGTCACTCTCCCAAGAATCAGTTAGCCGCTTGACAACCTCTATCCCAGTTTTCTTCTAAATATAATCATATGAATATGTTTACCACATACAGAATTTACTAAAATATCACCAGTTAGTGTTTTAAAATAGAGGAAAATGGAAGTGGAACACTGCCGAAATTATAGACTTATAAGAGATTTTACAGATCTGCCCACCAATCCTTTGGAACACTGCATCTTAAGGGGAAAAGCCATAGCCCCAGTAGTGCATCTGGATAATACTTTGAAAGTTCATCTTTTTAAACTTTGAGTTATAGACTAGAATATATCCCTTAACTCTATTGTTGTGTTTGAGGTTAGACAGATTTGAGTTGGTTTGTGAATAGTCAAAATAATGCTCTAAATATATACTTAATAATATGACAATATTTGTTTTATAATATGATGAAAAAGTCATAAGACAATATGTACAACATTTGCATGGGTTCTATCAAAATTTAATAAATATGCACATACCTCAAGACTTGAGAAATACTACACTACAGTATATGTTTCTATAATAGGATTCTATATTATCTTTGCTTCAGGCCATTTCTTGAGCTGTCTATTTTTATCTATTCTCAGGGTGTGACAGGCCTCAAATTCAATATATTTTAGAGCCAACCCATGATCTCATCCACACCCCGCCTCGGAAGGATTCCCTCTTCTTCGTTCAGTGCTTCTCCATGCTGCCCTTTAGTCATCACCTTCTTCCAAAGTCTGAAGCCCCCCCTGCCCGGCCCTTCCCCACCTGCCTCAGGGAGGAGGTTGGCCGCACAGCCCAGATCCCAGCGAGATCTCCATCCACTCACCTGTTCCTAACTTGTGCCCCCCGCTGAAGCTGTTGACACTGCCATGCTTCTGGCCGGTAACAGACTATGTTATTTCCTTCATCTACTTTTACTGCTTTCCAGTATGTTCTTTACATTGCTGCCAGCATGATTTTTAACGTATTTGGTGATTTCTCTCTTTTATTAAAACTTGTGCTATAGATTTCCACTGCCTCTGATACAAAGGCCAAAAGCCTTTACACAACCCACCAGTCCCATCATGGTCGGCTTCCTACTGATTTTTCCCAGTCCCATATGATGAAAATCAACGCAATAACACTGTAACAGCGAAGAAGGACAAGAACATTAAATGCAAAGTGTTCAGCTCATGGCAGCTGAGAAGCAGAGCAGGAGAAAAGCACCAGAGAGGAAGCAGTAGGGATCAGACAGAGCCTAGGAGACACACATCCGGCGCCGACAGAGACACACCCAGTACTCCCAGTACTGCGCTTCCCCTCCCTGCGTGGACCCCACTGACTCTGCACGGCAGCCACCACACATAAACAGTGGAAGAGTGCAAGAGTCAGGGTTTGCACCATGGCTTGAACCTACCTACAGAGCTTATTTTTCCTCACATACTTTTAATATATTGATGCCATTTATACTAGTTTAAAAGAGTGACAGAAGATACATAAGGTAGAAAAAATCCAATCTTTCACTCCGTGCTCCAGACTTACCTGTGTCAAAGTGCTTCCCGTGGCACTGTGTGGCCCTCAGTGGAAGGTTGCGCACACATCCTGAACACCTTTGTATTTTTAGTTTATGGGCAAATAATACTTTTATTTTACCTGTACATTGTCAGATCATGTCTCTTCCTTATAATTGTCATGTGGCTAAAAACATAGCTAGCTCACTGTAAAGTAGCCCTAAATGGGTGTCAAATTGATCTGATCCTATAATCTATATATATATAAATTTCTTTGAACTCACATGTGGTTCTCCTAAGATAAAGAGATAAGTTCTATATCAACATCAACTTTTGTCATAAAAGCTCATCAAGACAATATCTGTTTCTATCAGTTGAAAGAATGATAACCACAAAATAAAAGTTTCAGCGGCAGTAATCGATTTTATATCAAAGAGAACACTTGATAAAAGGAAGTGTTCATCATGGTCCTTTCACTTGCATTCAGAGATAATTCCTAAAATCCAATCTGAAGAAAAAAAAGCCCTCATGTCTTACATTCGCAGTTAGGGTGCTACCTTTAGTCATGATGTAATGTGTCTTTTTATATTTTCCTTCTCTTAAATGTGTCAGTAAACAATGATATTTCTTTTTGGCATAACATAGATATGCCTCAATTCAGTTCTGTAGGTTTTATTTCCATCTGGAAATTAAAAGAGAAACAAGATAATATTTGGCCATTTAATATGTAATCCTATATATGGTGCACAATTTAGCCAAAGAACTTTGTCATAAGTCACTTCCTTGCTATAGTAGCTGCATGTTTAGAGATTGAGACACTTCATGGGAGCTGATAATATGCCTTACAGAGAAGGAGTGATGTGGGTGTCAGGCGTAGCTGGAAGAGTCCTAGCAAGAAATGAAAATAACCTTCTATAATCAAACACTCAATGTCTTAAGAAAGCAATACAGCCATTTAAAAATTGTGGAACTTAAACTAGACACCTTCAAAATGTGTGCTTCTTGTGTTAAGTTCCTAAATCAAGGAGAGAAATTCCAGAAAGCTAAGTTATTAAGTTCCTGTGTCCACCATTATTTGATAGAGAACACAGCAAAATTAATGTATCTAAATTTTCATCCTGGGCCAGGGAGATAGCTCAGCAGAATAAGTGCTTGCCTGGCAAACACAAGGTCCTGAGTTCAATCCCTGGTACCACCGAAAAAATAAAATAAAATAAAGTTCCATCGTGAAAAGCCAGGATAGTATAGCTTTGAGGCTGATCGTTTCTTTGGTACCACTTAAGCTTTTCTGTCAGTGCATGGGCAATGCATTCAGTGATATGGAAGAACAAAGACACAATATGGGTCAATAGCATCAATATGACAGACAGTCAAACCATAAAATATGTAGAAGAAGGGAGAGGGATTTAGTTCAGTGGCATAAGTGCCTGCCTGGCAAGCATAAAGTCCTGAGTTCAAGTCCCAGCACCAAGAAAAAAATTAAAAAAGTAAACTTTATGTTTTTTAAAGTGATAAAGGACCAGAAGGCTTCTGTGAGTTCTTCACAGAAGCTCCAAGGTTTTTAAAAAATGGTGTTGGTAAAATCCTTCAGAAGACCAGCAAACCTGTTTCTCTTGAGGATGCCATCTGAAGGCCTGGTGGTGCAGATGATTTCAGAGTCCAGTATCTATGAACCCAAAAGAGCCAAAAAAACGGTCCTTTCCTCAAAACTGCAAGGAGAAAAATAGAGAACCCGAAGTGAAGTGTGACCACCCAGCTGGCACGTGTGCGGGGCCACAGTTGGCTTTGGCAGCTCTTTATCCTGCAGGCTCTCACCGCAAGAAAATCATGGGTTTTAAAATACAAGAATTAAAGAACACATTGATGTAATTTTGGTGCAGGGGCATTTAGAGAAATGTATGTTTGTCTTTGAAGGTCGGCTAGCCTTGGAAATGCCTTAGACTTGTAATGAGGCTATTTGCCTAGGAGTTGGCTATCCCTAAAGAGATGTATTACCCATGCCCAGAGGGGACTTGGACATTTGTCCTTCCCATTGCTTCATAACCAGGGGAGCAAACTGTGCCCAGGCTTCTTTGTAACACTAGGAATATCTTTCTGTATATAAGATGGTCACCTAAAACTTTAAAGAATCAGAAAATGAAACTAGTTTTTAAATTTACTTGGAAGATTTTCACTGAAAAATTACATAATTTTTGCCTGAGTGACCCTTTTAAATAACTTAAAAGGCTTTTCTTAATATATATTCCCAGATAATACATTTAAAGTGATTTGCATCCTAGTTCCACCCATTCTTTCCTCTTAAGAATCAGAAGAAGCTGGGCAGGGGAGCATGTGCCTGGTATCCCAGCATTTGGGAGCCTGAACCAGGAGGAACGCTGTGTGTTCGAGGCCAGCCTGGCCTACAAAGAGAGTTCTGGGACAGCCTGAACTGCATAGTGAGACCCTGTCTCAAAAAGACCAAAAGGAAAAAAAAATCACAAAGAAGAATCCATCATCTGCTTACTTTTTCCCACTCCCAATCTCTTTTCCAGATGAAATTTTGTAGCTCTTTCACCTAACATCAAGTACTTCACCAGCATAATCCCTCTTAATTGTCCTCTTAGTAAAGTATTTGCCTTAAGTTTTGAAAACATTTTTCAAAAGCTACATTGCAATACTCCCAAAAAAACAAAGCAGAATCTTTGTATCTTTAGAATTTTTATTCCAATAATTTCAGTTTATTTCCAGGTTTTATTATTAGTCCTAATGGTGTTCACTCCAGGTGCTTTCACATGTACTTATACAAATCATCTGTTAAAATTTAACTTCTTCTTCTTCTTCTTCTTCTTCTTCTTCTTCTTCTTCTTCTTCTTCTTCTTCTTCTTCTTCTTCTTCTTCTTCTTCT
>NW_004524704.1:6108639-6115505 GCF_000260255.1 Octodon degus
TCCTCCTCCTCTTCCTCCTCCCCCTCCCCTTCCTCCTCCTCCTTCTTCCTTGTGCTATGGACTGTGCTTAAGAGATGAGCCATGGTAAATTCTCCCTCTGACAAGTGTGTCTTAGGAATTCAACTAAGTGCACACACGGCAGGCTTCATTGCATGTGAATGTATGTATCCGTAGGTCTCCCCACCCTTGGTTAGAGTTAGGAAACCCCAAGGAGTATGTGGCTTGCACCCCCTACCTCTCTGCAGACTGAAATTATTAGGAGAACCATGAAAATGAGAGCAGGAACTTTTCCTGCAATCAAAAACTCCTGTCTCATGAGCATTTATAGCTGTCATGCCATAAGATTTAATTAGACTCAAACTCTACTTCATTTTATTAAATGAATTACTTTATATTCTGTACAGAGCAGAGAACATAAAAAACCATAAACCATATTTTATTACATTGTTATTATGAAAATGACTATCATATAAGCAAAAATTATTTTAAAAATGACATAAAATATTATAGGTAAAATGTTATAACAAGTAGCATACATACATAGAAAATAGCAACTGTAGATGACAATTTATTTTTATGACAATAAAATAGGTCTTAAAAAGCATGCATTGTGAACCAATTCTAATATGAAATAATTATTACAGACACTAGCTAATTAGTTCATTCTAGTTTACTAATTATATGTCTTAATATACACTAGGTATGCCTATTCCAGTTAAAGAGACTGTATAATTAACAATTCAAGATAGGGGCCTATGTATATGCAATGTAATAAAAAATATTGTTAGAATTTTAAATTTTTAAAAAAGTAATACAATAAAAGATACACTGGCATTAATACCCCTGCAGACACTGTGCCTTTCTCCAAACATACTTAACCAACATTCCTGCCAGTTTCTGAATGAGTTCCAGAATTACCCTTCCTGTCTTTAGTAGTAATACTGGGGCTGCCTCAGGGTTTCGAGTTGGTTTAACACATTTATCTGTTGTCTTCAGTTCGACTTTTAGAAAGTGCTAGAAGTCACCCAGTGCCAGGACCAGTGAATAGAGTGGAGAAAGGCACACTGCACTATATTTATGATCTTGTTTTTCCTGTTGTTTGGCACCTGGTAGCAGCATTCAATGAATTTTTTATTATACTGCCTAGACCCTGAGGAAAGTGGTCTTGCAAAACTGCCTCAGAAAATGGCAATTATGAAGGGATGGGTGTGTTCTACACCAGGGGGACTACTCGTGGTATGCCTTGTGCTTTCACACTTTATTTTTAAATTTAACACATGCTGTGTTTTTTGATCAGTGCTTGTACAATTTATTTGTCCTCAAAGAAGGAAATCTCATTTATGGCCTGGATGAATCTGGAAGACATTACCTAAGTGTAATAAGTCAGGCAAAGAAACACAAATAGGACATGATCTTCCTTGTATGTGGAATTTGCAAACAGAACTCACAGACACACAAAATAATGACTAAAAAGATACAGAATGGGAGTTAGGTGTGGAGGAAAAGGGCTAAGTTGACTAAAGCATGCAAACATTTACTCATAGGTGAAATAGGAAGGTTTTGGACACATTTTGTAGTATGGTGATCATAGTTAATGGTGACATATTGTACACATAAAATTTACTAAAGAGACATTTTAAGTATTATCACTAACACACACCTAAATCAAAGGTAACTGTGTAAGGGGATGTATATATCACTTACCTTTACTGAGAGTCATTAGTCCACAACGTATATCAAAACACTATGTGGTATACATTAAACATGTACAAGTTTGATTTGTCAAAAGTACATGAACAAAACTGAAGGAAACACTGTTTAAGATAATAAATATGTGCTTGCTTTTTGGAGCAGAAAGGGGGCATCTTTACTGTGGATAATATACAGATATAAATGTAGAGATAAGGCCTCCTACAATGGCACTCAGCTCAACTGGAATGGATGGTATTGCCTGGGCCCCGGCTCGGCTTCTAAATGAGATTTCTGTACCTCAACGAAAGGCTGGAGTGACCAAAACTCTTTTCCTGTATTACCACCAGGCCTCCTGCCTGTGTCTAAGCTTTTCTTCTTGTGCCCTCTATTTCTTAGTTCATCCTGAAATCTGGGTTATCCCTCAATTCAGAAGTCCTAAAGGATCGATTCAGCCAGGTCCTATTGGTGAATACAGCTGGGAAATAGTTCAACCTAGCTTCAAGTGTGGGAAAGTAAATCAACCACTCACACAAACACACGCATGCACACACGCACACACATACACTGCACCAGAGCTTTGATTACATAGATGCCTTTTGCTTCCCCTCGAAGAATTGTTGCCCATCAAACTGTACTGTATTCATGTTACAGAAGGTTGTATTTTAATCTCTCTGACAACTTGCCAGTATGAAAGCAATTATTTGTTTAAATGAATCTATATTTTATTAACATCAATAGGATCTACATATACTTATGAATATGGAATATACACCCTGTAAGCTGTCATGTATTCATTCATTCTACTGGCAATGTTTTAGATTGAATAAATTCTGGAGATACCCCAGTCATAATGATGAAATAGATTCAATTCAGAGAAAAAACAACTTTGGTTTAGTTACCCATTTACTAACAAAAACTCTGAAAGATACCCCTATCCAGTGCCTTCATGTCAGCAATTTGATTTCTTCACTTTTCAGTAGGTCTTCTTATTTTATTGGCCTGTGATTGCATTACATAGAGACTACATTTGCTGTGGGAGATGGTACGTGTGCATAACGCATCTCAATTCTTTCTCCATTCCCCGTTACTCTTCTTTCTCCCTCCTACTTCCATCTCTTGATCGCCTTTCCATTTGAAAAAAAGATCTTCATACATCTTATTTCATTTTTCTCTTTATTTATATTTTGGGTTTCTTCTATGAGTAATCATGGAATATTGTAAGTTTGTGTGTTTGATTTATTTCACTTATTATTGTAGTCTCAGGGGGCATTCATTTACCTAAAAATGACTGGTTTGTCTTTCTTTATGACAGAGTAGTACTACACTCTTTACAAACGTCACATTTTTTTATCCATTCATCTGTGAATGGGCATTTGGGCCGCCTGCAAGACTTAGCTCATATGGATGGTACTGCTGCCGATGTGATTATTCACATATCCCTGCAATACAATGGATTGACTCTTTCTGGAGGATATATAGACAGGAAGTAGCTAGGTCAAGTGGAATTTCTAAGTTATAGATTTTGAGGAATCCTCGTACTGATTTCCATAGTGAATGTTACCAGTTCACATTCCTACCAACAATGTAGAAGGATTTCTTTTCCCCTCACAGGTTTACCAGCATTTATTATTATTTGAGTTCTAGATTTCTATCACTTTAAATTAACTTAATTTAGTTAATATAGTGAATTCAATACATACTGTATGCTAAAGAGGATAATCTTTGAAACAAATTCACAAAGTATAATTTTTTTTCTCATAACATTTCAGTTTTATAATTTCATAACTACAATATATTACAAATAATAGTAATATCCTAAAAAGCTTAATATAAAATTTTCTCGCTCTCCTACACCCTCCTTTTTTGCATTCTTTTCTTCTGGCTCTTTCACTCTATCTTATACCAGTTTTAGGAATATTTTTCATTCAACACATCTTTGAATACTTCACCCCATATTTAGATCAGTGCTCAACTCTTTCTGTAGCTGTATCGTATATATCATTAGCTATATGCATTTTAAATAGTGCGTTGTTTCCAGTGATTTGCTATTCAAAATATTACTACTGTGACATACTTACTGATAGTTTCTTATATGTTCATGTCATTTCCTTTTTTTTACATATTCTTTAGTCATGTTAAAAATCTACCTGCTCTACCAAATATTAAGACAGTCACCCTTACAGTTGCAATGCTTGTCCATATTCTGATACACTGATGTTATTATTACTCATTTTGAATTTATTAAATAAATATATTTTCTTGTTCTTCATATATTTCCTTGGTTATAACTACATTTTTGCATGACTTACCTAGGCATAAACCAAATATCATGATGGAACAGTGAGGATTTTATTACTTTCTATGTAATACAATATAGATAAATATAAATAAGTACATCCACACATAAAGCTGAGATTCTTAGCTGTGGTCATTTTGAGTTGTTAGTGAATTATGAGTAATGGTTATTTCTACCGTTCTTTGTATGTTTCTAAAATCCTCTATCAGATTAATAGAATAGCATTATCTATAGAACTCATTCTTCTAAATCATATTACAATGGTATCCATTTAAAATCTAATAAAAACATCAACAGAACAAGTTCCAAGTGAGATCTGCTTATAGTCATTGTTGGTTTAATTTAATAACCATGGCGCAGTGCGACCTTTGTTAGAAAACAGTGTAAGTCTCGCTCATAATCACCACTGAGCCTGCTCACCCCAACACTGCTGGGACCTCGGCTCTGTCCCTGAGCTGCCTCTCTCCTTGGTGACTTGCCGCCACCTCCACTCCTCCCCAGGAAAAGCCTCTGAATTCCAGTCTTCACTCTGCATTTAAACTCTTACCATTTCCTCTAATTACCTACAAACCGATCCCTCCAAGGCTACAGCGTTTATGTATTGGAATATCACAGTAGATTCTTGCTTCTAGGGCCAGCCAAATAGCTCAGCAGATTAAAGCGCCTGCAAGCAGGTTCAGGCTCAGGGTTCCAGGGTTCGATCTCCAGAGCCCACCGTGCTGGTCCCGCCCCCGCGGTGCGCTGAGGTAGTAATTGAGACTGGGAGTGGTGGCGCTCACCTGTAATCCCAGTTCTTGGGAGGCTGCAAACAGGCAGATCACTACAAAGACCCTGAACACCCCGTAGATCCTTCCCTAAAAGATACAAAAAAAAAAAAAAGATTCTTGCTTCTACTTTTCCATCTCTACTTGGTGAGGAGCTTTGGATCACAGGAGGGGTGCTGAATATTCTTTAATCATTTCTCTGGTCTGCATCATGCCTGGAGGTACTTGGCTGACGGAGTGAAGGAATGATGTGGACACGCTTCAGAATTTGACTTGATGATCCATACTTGATAGAATATATTTCTTTTTTTTTTCATAATTTTATTGATAAACAAATAGCAATGAGACAGTTTCAAATCAAATCGCTAGGACAGTTTCAATAACTAACACACTGCATACATTCTTCTTAGTGGTTAATTGCTGTACAAGATGCGGACTTGAGATCCTATTTACAAACACCATTAGAACATATCATTCTATTCATTAACTAATCTTTTTTTTTTTTTTTTCGGAACCGGGGATTGAACTCAGGCCCTCGCGCTTGCCAGGGAAGTGCTTATTCCACTGAGCCATCTCCCCGGCCGCTAGAATATATTTCTTGTTCAATTACAATTTATGCCTAGTAACCTTCGTGGGCTAAAAGAAAGCAATTGGTAAAAGTCTCAGTTTTAATGATAGCAGAGCTATAAGATGCTTCTTGATTTAAGAAAGAAAATTATGCTTTTTTTCTTTCTTTCTTTCTTTTTTTTTTTTTTTGAGTCCTGAAAAAAATTGCTTAGCCTCTGCACAGTGCCTTTAGCATAGCTATGAAAGAAGGGGTCAGCCAGCCAGTCTTCATGACCTGCTATAGTTGAGGCATTCCTGAATCCCTTTAGCAGATTTCATTCAGTCTTAGCATAAAATGAACTCCAATGTCGGGATCATCTCGGAAGCCAAATGAGCTTTAGAGCCATGAGCTAGAAACTGGACTTTAAAACCCCTGGCATGTGCTTTCCTGAGTCTGTCCACCCGAACTTCTGTGAATGAAATTCTTATGTGAGTTCTACAGCAGATGAGCCCAAGTTAACTTCTTTAAAAGTGATGTCCTTGCATTAATTCTGCGGGTGAATTTCTCTTACTCAATATTACTCTGTTAAAACTAAAATTTCCCTCTTTCTTTTGTATTATAAAGAAATACTTCTCCAAGATGCATGCAAGTAAGTATGTCTGGATTACATTCATTTTCTGGCAAAATTACATGGGAGATTCGGAGATTAAATAATGGTTATTCATTGTCAGGTGAAATATTTTTAAGGTTAGAATTTTCTTGATAATCATAATTTCTGTACAAAAATCACATATGTTAAGACAAAGAGATAAATATTACACATCTTTTCTAAAGAGAAATTCCTGTATTTCTAAGGTGAAAAGACTGTTATTAAAATAAAGGCCTATTAGTCAACTATATACATTTTAATTTTAATTCTTCTTACCTGGTTAAAGTTTTCCATTATAATGCCAAACTGATCTTTTTTGTAGTAATAAAAGCTCAGATTAGAGATCAGGAGGCAGTCACAGCATCCATGGAGCTAGCATTTCTGTCCTTTACAACAGGACAATCCTAATAAATTGAAAACTTTCATTCATTTTTTTCACATATAAAGGTTTCTATTAAAGTTCCCAGATACTTTCCATATAACCATTACCTTTAACTATGACCCATTATCCTAATTTTATAGAAAATAGGCCACGAAATTAATACTCATTTAAAGAACAGACATTTTATTAGTCAACACAACAGAGTCTTCTTGTTTGGTTTTTTATTTTGCTTTTGCTGATGTTTTTGTTCTAATGGCTGTTTCTGCATTGCTCCAGCTGGCCTTATATGCATAAACTCAAACGATCCTCTCGCCTCCGCTTTCCTCCTTAACTTGGACTACAAATGCATGCCACTGCACCAGGTGGCTTGTTTTTAAATTTAATTAAATTGGTATTGTTACTAGGAAGAATATAATGTGGAATCAGTGATGACTCATCTTTGTCACTAAGTGCACTTTCATAAATGATAGAAATTATTTAAACCTTTAATACAAATTCCTATTGGCAATACATCATATATATATATATATATATGC
>NW_004524704.1:6115605-6131516 GCF_000260255.1 Octodon degus
TTTTCTTTTATTAGAAAGAAAACTTCTATCTTCTGGAATGGGTCATGATTGACCTCCTTTTGAGTGGCATGTTTTATAGCAATATCACTTCATGACTGTGGAGCTATGATAATACATCCAAACTAATACTGGTTTCTTCAGGAGATAATCCTAAGGAAAAACAGAAAATGTCACCTCAGATACAGTGTGCAAAACCATGCACCTCACTGCCACTCTGGTATGGCGCACCATCCCATGAGTAGTTCACACAGCCGCTTGGGAGGCAGCAGCCACTTGAGTCTCACTGTTCTAGATCTCTCTACTCGGAGCCTCCTACTTGCTTCCTTCCTACAGGTGAGGAGTCCAGGGAACTAGGACAAGTGGAAAGCCAGAACCATGCCTTGACTTCTGACAATGACATGGTTGCTCAAAACCCTAGAAATCTTTGTCCAAACTGCCTGAGTTCACGTGCACCTCTTCCAGTCCGTTCTCCCCAGGGTAGATCGGATCCTGCATCTCCTTGTAGAGAGAGCTCGAGGATGGGGGCTGTGATGTGCACATTTGAATAAACCGGTGAGATTAAGGACAAAGGGAAAAGGGGCTGGTCTGCCATTATGAGGTCAGGGACAATTTTTGTACATGTGTCACCATCCTCTCAGCTTTTGTGTCACTGGAAACTTGAATCTTACCCTTTAGGTAAACATAAGAGAACATTTTCCTATTTGGTATTTTCATTCCATTTTTACTCTTGCTTTTAGCTCCACAAATTCTGGAGAAAGCCTCATTTTAATCCATAAGCATCATGTTGAAAAGCAGTCAAAGGAATTTTTATTTATTTTTTTCAAGTATCACAATGTTTATTGATAGATACAAGTATAATAAATCAGGGCATCAACATGATTTGATAATTTTTTTGTGGAACCAGGGATTGAACTCGGGCCCTTGTGCTTGCCAAGGAAGTGCTTATTCCACTAAGCCATCTCCTCAGTCCCCTGATTTGATAAATTAAGTAGACTTAATTTCAAAACTGTAATAAGAGGAACCAATTCAAATTCTCACCATTTGTTTCACATCCACAAAAACCACTCCAAGGGCATTAACGATCTCTCAAAACTGACCAGTTTTGTGCAAGTAAACTATGTTTCTTTTAAAAAGACTAGGGGTCAGAGAGATGGCTCAGTAGAATAAGCGCTTCCCTGGCAAGCGCAAGGGCCTGAGTTCAATCCCTGGTTCCGAGAAAAAAAAAATAAAAATAAAAAGACTGTGTGCTTGCCCAGGCTCAAGGATATTAAAATCTAGCACATAAAGCCCATTACTAGAGGCATAAATATAGGTAATATAATATTACAGCAACAACCATCAATTACAGTTAAGAATTTTTCTGTAACAACCAAATGGATAATCAAATACTGCAACAATTCAAGTATTACTGAGCAAAGTGCATTTCTACAGTATTCGGTGTTGCTATTCAGTGTTCTAACTTAAAACAGCTTATAGTAACTGGCATCAAAAAAAGGTCCTTGCAATAAACTGCCTCTGCTTGAGAAATTATGATGTAATTATTGCATGCTGCTAATATACTGTCTAAACATTAAAGATACCCCTGCAATATTTGGTGGCAGACTATGATTAAGACATTATACTATGGTCTGTCTTTGAGCCCAAGCAAGCAGCAGCAGGATTGCGGTGTGACTTCCCTGCACAGCATAAAAAAGTGACAACTGCAGCCAGGACAACCTTTGAACCTGCAAGAGGTGGAAGAGGAAGAGGAGGTGATTTGAGCCAACTCTCAAAACAGGATTCAAGTAGGGACCTTCCGTCTCATACAAAGATAAAATATAGACAAACTACTCAGGATGACTCTGAAGAGGTTCGTGGCCATGACTTTAGGAAAGAATTGGAAGAGAGAGGGAGAGCTGCCGCAAGAGAAAAAAATGGAGATCATCCAACCCAAGAACACACTACCTCCTCTGCGGTGTTGAGAAGCCTTGCTTAGACCAGATTCCTGCTGCCAACCTTGCTGCAGGTGATTCTTGATGAGGAAGATGAAGACTTCAAAGAGAATGAGGATGATGGTAATGCAGCTCTTCTTGCAGAATTGGAAAAAAAAAATTAAAAAGAAAGAGCTGAAGAGTAGGCCAGGAAGTAGCAAGAACAAAAAGCTGAAGAAGAAAGGATTCCCATGGAAAACATTCTTAGTGGAAACCCTCACCTTAATCACACTGGCTCATCTCAGCCTCAGGCCAACATCAAAGTTAAGAGAAGGTGGGATGGTGATGTTGTGTTTCAGAATTGTACAAAAGGTTTAGATGATCAGAAGACAAGAGATTTGTAAATAATACAATACAATCTGAATTTCACAAAAAGTTCATGGAGAAATATGTTAAGTAGTACAGTTTTAGGTGCTTAAATTCTGTAAAATGTTGAGTATTGCATTTGTTGTCTGGTTTTCCTTTCTCACTGTCTAAATAGTGTATAAGGTTCCCTAATCTTAAGCTGTAAATTATCTTGTCCTTGGATGATGCATTATGTGCGAATGACGTGGGAATAGGTTTGACAGCTTCCATTCTCTGAATGTTTCTAGTTTTAATATTGGAAAAAAAATGTATGTGCAATAAATACTTGTCATCTTTAAAAAAACATTACACTACAAAAAAAAAAAAACCTTATGCATGCTAAACTGACGTGCTTCTGCTTTAAATATTGTGAAACCATTAGAGCAGAATGGCTTTTCGCAGTGGTTAGGTCGCATGCAGTTACATCATAGCAACAGCATGTGTTGCACAATTGAAGGCTTTGGCGGATTCTCTCGTCAGCTTCTTCTTCAGATTCTTCTTCTTCAGCAGTTTCTAGCCAAGTCAGCCACTGATTCACCTGGAACCAAGCCCTGCCTTTTCTGGGAAACTCTTGGGTTATATCTTCTTTCCAAGCCAAGAAAGCCTCCTCTTTGATAATATCCATGTCCTAGAAGTGAACAAAAAAGAGGAGTAACATGTCTTTTGGAAAGTTGCTGTTGTAACACCGCACCTGCAGAGCATGCAGGGCACTGGCCTGTAGAGCCACACGATAAGGAAGGAATCTCTGCATCACTGGCTTGAAAGAAAGCAGCAGTTGTTTTTCCTGTTCTAACTGTCCTTTGGAAGAAGTAGAGGAACAATCTGTTTCATTGCTGGGTGGGTTTACTTCACTGGAAACATACTGTAAGAAGCTAGTCATTACGATGTTCGCAAATCCTTTCTCTACATGAAGTTTGGGAGAGATATTATCTTTTATCCATTTATATATGGTTTGAGGGGATGGATCCAACTTTATTTGCTTCCACAGTTCCTTCTCTAATTTGAGAGTGGGAATAAGAAACTCAGTCCCTTTCTTTCCAAAATTTCCAACATCAATTATTCTGATCAATTTCTGGGAGCATTTTCTTCATACTGACCTTGCTTTGTTGAAAAAGTTGTTACCTTTCTCGATCTCATAGTTTAGCTAACTGCTGAAGACACAGTAAGAAGAAAGGAAAGTGGGTACCATTCCCTAGTGGTTGTGCCAGTTCTGAAATGCTCACCAGCTCTGAAATGGTGGCACAACCTGCAAACTGTGCTAAGCACGATTGCACCAAGGGGATGTCCCCTTCCACCTTGGGACACTGGTCCAACACCTTCAGGAAAGCCTGTATGAAGTTGTCACTTGTGGCAATCTCTTCCTGTTTGAGTGAACTGATCAAACAACTTGCTTTTTCTTCATCTTTATCACCACTGTTTAGTGACAGGATGATTACTTTGCCTAACATCTCAGGAAGAAAGTGTCTGGGAGCTCTCATTTCTCTTACACCATGGACAGCCGCATTTGCATGTCCACTATTCAGATACTCAGATACACCAGCTTCAGTTAGTTTAAGTGGTTCTTCCTGTGATGGTGGTGGCTCTTTGCTGGTCTTAGCAGGATTTTCCTAGATAAGTGGTGGATTAGTTTTGAGACCAAGCTGAGTTGTCTGTCCCAGAGGTGGTGTCTGAGTGCGTGGTGGTTGTGCACTAGGAGGAATCATAGTAATCTGGGGCTGAAACTTTGGCACTTGAGTTTTGTTCATTAAGAACAACTGAGAAGGCCTCAAGCTAATCTCATCTGTATTAAACTGTCCCTTCTTAGAAAACCGAAGTGGCATATCCTTTGACTGTCCTTGCAGCTGGTGTAAGAGTCCCTGGCTCTGGTGATGATGGAGTTGGATTAGCCCCTGGCTTTTCATAAACTTGCCTCCATCTCTCTAAACTGTGACTGTGTGGAAGGCCTGATGTGTCCCCTATGGTCATTAAAGAACTGATTTGAATGACAATCCCCCATGGTGGGTGAAAATCTAACCTGGAGAACTCCTGGACCAGTTCCAATTCCACTATCCGGCACTTGTCCAAACATATCAGCAAGTCCTCCAAGTGGGTCGCTATCCATTTTCATCCTGAGTGGCATGAACAGTCCCTCCAGGAAGAAGTCATTTCTCATCCCTTGAGCCATTGGAGCAGGAATAAAGACTCCTAGATCTTTTACTGCATCTTGATGGATTTGATTGATCATCTTTGGTCCATTCTCAAGAAAAGCCTTCCAGCTGGGGAGCTAGCTCAGTGGCATAAGTGCCTACATGGCAAGCTCAAGGTCTTGAGTTCAATCCCCAGTACCAAAAAATAAAATAAAACAAAAAAGAAAGAAAGAAAATCCTTTCAAGGAACCCAGTGGTGCTCTTATAACTCTATGCTATCCTGCAGCAGGAAATGAATCATTGCTGGCAGTTCCTTACTTAGCATCAATGAGCACATTCAGGCAAAATAATGATCCACTAAAGACTTGGCTCATTCACAGTCTAACCTAGGTCCCACTGTCCTCCTTATCTGACAGAAACACCCCAACTCCTCTCCCATATCTTTGAGGTAGACTCTCTTCTTCTTTCCCAAGTGTTTTGATGCACTTATGAAGGATAGATTCATGAATAATATCAAGCGTTCCAAATTCTCCAAAGAATTTGATGTCCCCAACATCTTGATCTTAGCAATGGCTCTCTGTTTCTCCTCCTTGGGAAGAAGGGGATTTTCACACTTATAGACATCAACATTTCTGGTTTGGTTCTCTTATTCATCTTGTAATTTGGTAATTAGGAGGCATCTAAATGTTGTGCTTTGCTTCTTCCCTAGTTGACCCTCTACTGCTGGGCCATCAAAGTCTAGTGCATCTTCTGCCAATTGCAGACATAGCTCAGCATACAGTGAGCTATACTTTGGCTCTTCCAGGGCTTTGTCCACAATCAGCAGTATGACCCCTTTAAAGATGAGTTTAGACTCTACACCCACATTGAGGAGCTCAAGACATAGCTTGTCAAACTTCTCAGGAGAAAGCTTATTTAATATGCCTCTTACTTTCCTGAAGATTGCATCATGTCGTTTCATTTGCAAAGTTGTTTGCTGCGGAGTTGTCATCTCATCTAGTGCTTCCTGCAGGAATCCATTTCTGAGCATTTTGCCCTGGGGTCTTCCCCAGGAGCTTGCCATTGCCAGCAGTCTTGAGACAGTGTGGAGTGCACACCTACTTCCTACTTCCTCCTCCACCTGAAGGAGCACTGGAATGAGAAGCAGCCCCTTCCGCACTCTCCACTTTGGTGGCTTGACAACAAGGAATCTTCAAAAGAATATTAGGGCTTTGGGTTTGGTTTGCTCTTCCTTCCCTAAGTGTTGGAGGTGCAACATTAGGGTGTTTATTTGTTCCTGTTCTGTTTTCCTGATGTGTGAGTTCAGTTATAAATTTCCCTCTAAGAACTGCTTTCATTGCATCCCATAAATTCCGAGAAGTTGTGCTTGAATTTTCATTGAATTGTAGATATTGTTCAATTTCCTGAAAAAGGCTCAAGCCAACAACTTCTGACATTGCCAGTCCTACAGATAACCCACTACTATTTTGGACTACTGGACTATATTGGAATATTTTGCTGAATTCACACACCTACAATATTTAAATGACAATGGAATACCCATCTCTGACAAAACTAAACAAAAAAAAGGGGATACAAATGAAGGACAATTTTGTATCTGTATATACAAAATAGTTAGGATAGATACACAGCTACTTTCTCTTAATTCAATGAATAAAAAGATTTGTACTAATAATGTTTGTGGACAAGATATCATGTCTGCATCTTGTGCTATAAATAACCACTAAGAAGACAACAATATGCAACATATTAATTTTTGAAACTGTCCCACCAATCGGTTTTGAAACTGTCTCATTGCTATTGTTTCTCAATAAAATTATTTAAGAAAAAAAGGACACTAACAGATGGGGTGTGGAGGGGAGGGCATGGGAGAAATGAAAACGCTTCACACAGAACTCAGCAGCTGGCTTTGCAGCTGCCTCCTCAGGATCTGGTCGTCAGGGACAGGGAAGGGAGAGGCAAAGGGAACGGAAAACAAAAAAGGGGGAGGGGTAGGAAGGAGTAGCTCCAAGGACTGGAAACTCAGCTCAGCCACCACCAGCATCAGCTGCCACCTTCATAGAGCTCCAACCCGCTGCTGGCGCTGAAGTGTGTCTCAGTGAACAGAATTTTTAGAAACCATGCAAACCATATGTAGTCAGCCTCCATCCTCCATTGGTAGTTGATTAAATAATCTAAAGAGATTTAAAAGGCAAAGAATTTTATAGTACAGTACTAATTCCTTCTGTGCCTTCAGTTCCTTAAAGGCAATCACGGCAGCTATTTTCATGCAGTTCTATTCGTCAGATGGTTTTCCTCTGCCATTCCCTAGTGAATCATATATACCCTTCAAATAATTTTCCACCCGTCGTGAGCACTTCCTTCGTCCACTTTACAATTTTTACTGTTCCAATTTAGTAATAAGATCTCCTGTCACTACAGGCTTCCAGGATTCTCCATTCTGGTTGTTTTGTTCAGTTTATTTCTGTGGATTGGAGTACACTAATAGTTCTATTCTTCAATAACTTTGTTTCCAATTCCTTATTTTAGTTTCTGTTCATATCTATCTTGACTTTGCATATATTTGTGTACTTATGAGGACATATATTCATATATGTGTCAGTATGTAATTTATCTTTATTCCATTAAACACACACACACACACACACACACACACACACACAGCCTCCATTATATAAGTTTCTTTCAAAATAGTAACTATGTGTGATTGCTCTCTTCTTTCACAGCGCCTAAGAGAGTGACTGCCCCAAAGCAGATGCTAAATAAATAGTATGACTTAAAGAAATAAAACAAAACAAAGTTATATATATATTAAGATGAAAAATTACAGAGAGAAGGAGCTGCCTAATTGTTCAAATTGTAAACTGTATTTTAATTAAAAAAAAAGAAATTGGAGAAAAGTCTATAGGAAGAAACAGCCTTTCTTATATAGCTCTATAAAGCTGAGTGTCAAACTGAGTTCACTAACAAAGAGCTGATGGAAAAGCAGTACCCAAAATCCCTGGAGAGGCCTGCACGTGGAGAAATCATTTCTGATTGGCTTTGTCATTGTTTCAAGAACTGGTGTCTTCATTTCTAAATATATTCTTTCAGGATCCAAATGCTTACTGCCGCTGCTAAATTATCTCTTTTTATACTTCCATTTGGCTTCCTATTGGAGCCATCTATTTATCCAGTTGCCATAAAAACCTTAATGACTATTTAAATAGTTTTCTGTTCTTGGCTCTTCTCACAATCATAAATATGGGTTTGAAAACTAAACTTGATTTCTGTGCAAATAATTCCCTTCCTTGTACCCATCCCCACTAATTGCTAAGGAGCTGCAGTTATGTCTATTTGTTTTATTTATGATGGGCTCATATCTTATTCATCCTAGGAAACGCCTGCCACAGATCAGATCATACTGAACAACACTGTCTCTGCATGTTTAATAAATGCAAGTCGGTGACAGGAAGAGCAATGGTGTTGGGCTTTCAAAATGAACAAATCAAAAGCAATTTTCAGAGAGCTGTATCATATCGCTGATTTTTAATCTTAGTCAAATATCCATAGCCAAAAAGAATGCAATTCATCAAGAAAACAAATATGCTTGACTATAATATCGTGTGATCATTTCTGACATAGACATAGGTGAATTTGATAAGCATGTAAAAGCTTTAAAAGTTTATCCAAAATGAACTTAAGATTTGTATGGTTTTCAAATATTTACTTCAAAAAATATTATCATCTATGTCTCTTTTCTATGCCCATGAATATTTTCCTGTTGGATGGCTTTAATTTCATTTGTAGTTACTTAGTTCTAATACCTTGACAACATTTTTTTTTAGGAAAATCCTTTAAAATCTTTATCAAAACAAGAAAATGTCCCTGGGAGAAGCAGAACTGCCATTGTTTCTACTTGTATTTTCAGTGTGTTTAGGGTGACTATCAATGTATTTGTTAAATTGTGTCTTTTAATTCCATTTTTTCATGTGTTCCTTTGCAAAATAGGACAGGTTCTATATATGCTATCATGACCATTAAAAGGATTATTTAAAATAACATTTACAAATAATTACAGTAATGATAGCAGCCAACATTTATTTAAGCCATGTGCCAGGACCAGTACTAAAAGTTATGCAATCCTATTGATCAGATATATCTTATGAGGATTTCCTACCTACAGAAATTAAATTTACGAGAGATACTTGAGAGACACTTAAGAGATATGCGAGTTTGTCTCCTACTGCATCCCAGTACGAGAAAATATATTTGTCTACTGAGTACCATCTATTTCACAAGGCTAACAAGCACTTTGTCAAAACTAGGATTAGCAAAGAACTGATTAGAATCACATCTTCAGATAGGTGAGTTTTATTTGTCAACATTTAAGTCATTATCTAGCTGATATTAAAAACACTTTTCCATTTGGGGTAAATTCTAAAACCTAAAAACAATATTCATTATCTGTGTTCACACATGAAAATTATGCAGATAAATTATTTTTTATTCGTATTGTATACAGTAATGTGGATTATACAGTAGAATTCCAAACTAAATTTTACCCCTATAAAAAGTCTTAGTACTTAATTGCTTTATGTCCTTCTTATTTCAGGTATAGATTGCTTCTATACATTTTAGCATTGCTTTTTATGAAGCTAGAATTAATCAATCATTTAATCTGTTCAGTACTATCCCTATAAAAATTTAACTAACTCTTTTATAACTTCTTCCAGATTCAATTACCTACAATCGCAACTAGATTAAATGAAAATAAACCAATATTGATGTTCATATATATCACTGGAACAATAGAAAAATAAATTTAAAAATCAGAGTGACTTTAAATAATTCAGAGATTAAAATTTGTTTGACTAATTTTACATGCATGACTAAGGGTATAAAAATTAAAATTTTAATGTCACTAATTTATTGTATGAGATTACAATCACTTGTATTGGTTTTATATATAATTAAGCTCTTTGTCTTGAAAAATCACAAAAGAGTGACAGTGTCTCTCAAATGACAAGTTTGCCATCCTGGAAGCTCTTTCCAGTGTTACTAAAGGCATCGAAAGTTACCTATGAAGTGTTCTTAGCATATCGGGCTGTGTTCTAGATCCACAGACTTCAGAAGTAAGCATGACGGATGTGGTGGATTGTCAACTGGTGATCAACTTGTTACACCCAGATGAACTGAACTATCATGGTGTGGGGTGTGGGAGGCTCACCTGATGGTTGTTGCCAGCAGCATAAGAGGCAAAAGTAGAGAAGCTGTTGAGGGATGTTAGGGAAGCTGCTTGGGTCAGCTGTGGAACTATTGGATGCTGCTGGTTCCCTTGAGCTGTTCTTCTGGAGGAACTTGTCATGCTGGCTTTCCTGGTGAACTTGGCTGTTCTCTTTGGAGGAGAAAGAGCTCAGAAACTCATTGTAGCTGAGAAAGGGACAATTCACTTGAGGGGAGTTCGAGGACCCACTTTGAGCATTCCTGGCTCTGCAGGGGAAGATGGTGCACAGCTCAGCCTGTTGGAGAAGCTTGTCTCGTTCACTTTCCTAAACGGAAGTCCATTTTCCTCACCCTCGGAGGAGCTAGGGACTTCACTGTCACTGCAGATGGCTGGGGTACTTTTCAGGTAGCTCTAGTTCCTAGCCCAAGCATTGTTTCCTGGCTCCAGTGCAGATCCTTCAGCCTGTTAGCCCAGATCTTCATCCTGCAGGCATAGACTTCCAAGCTTCTACCACTGACCTTTTGGCCTTCCCAGGGCATGTCTGTGAAACATGCCTGCATGAGACATTGTCATGGGCTCCAGCCCTCCAGTTAGATTCATGGAGGTATTGTTCTAGGCTCTAGGTCTTCAGCCGGACTTGTGCAGGACATTATCATGGGATCCAGGCCCTCAGCTGGATTCTTTGGTTTTTAGTGTGTGGATAGATTTCCTGCACTCACTCTTCACACATGATTCTTTGGGTGATTCATTATAAGATAACCTCAGAAAATAAGCGTCCTGTATTGTTCTGTTCCCCTTGCAAAAAACCAAAGCCATGGCAACAGATAATAGTCACTGTCCTCTTCGGTTTGCGTTTCTGATACAGGAAACAGATATCGACAAAGACAGTATCTCAGAGAAATAATATGATAGCATGTGGAATCACTGGGAAATAGGGCAAAAGCATTTTCACCTTTAATTGATGCTGCCAAGAGGCACTAAGTAATGGTGGCACTATTTTCTCAGCAGCAGCACATAAGCATTTCAATTGTTCCATATCCTTGTTGGCAATTGGCATTATCTATCTCTTAATCATCAGCTATTTTTGTCAGCATGGAAAACTGTTACTGTGATTCATTTTTCATTTACAGGATTAATATTGAAGTTGAGTACATGCTGTGTAGATTATCCTGCTCTGAACAGCCCAGTGTTTGAATTGGATTATTATGTTGTTTAATTGGGTTCCTAATGACTTATAGATACTCATCATATATTTTGAATATATCGTTGGTTATATGATCCTTTATCAGATATTTTATCCAAATCTATGGGTTTTGTTTCATTTTGTGTATGTCTTTTCTAGAACAGAGATCTTAAAATTTAATGAAGAACAATTTTTCTGGTGATAGTCTTATTGTTTCTTATTTTTAAAATCTGTACCTATCTCTAAGTAATGGACATCTCTTTTTGTTTATAATCTATACTGCTTTTTTTCATGTGTTTCTATAATCCCTTTGAAACCAATAAAGTGTGAGGGACAGGTCCAGATTACTTCTGCATAAGTAGTCAGCTGGACCAGTGTTGTTGACTGGACAGAAAAAATGAATTGCTTTCTATTGCTATGACACTTTCTCTGTAGAAAGGTCTTTTTGAAATAAGAAATATTTTAATATGTTTGAAGGTAGGTATAGAAAAGCACATTGGAAGGGAGAATTCTGGAGATATGAAAAAGAGAAGACAGAATAAATGGTGGTAGGTTTCTATGGATGTAAATTAAAGCACTCAGGGGTAACATTAATTAAAAATACAAATGGTCACTAGTAGTAACAATATTGATCATGATAACTGGTAATACATAATATTTAATGTGAATCAGGAGCTCATTGATTTATGCACTTCACTCTGATACACATGAATATATTTAGTATATTTATAAGTTCATGTGCAGGTTGGTATGTATTATATGAAAATGTACATGAATATATTTGCATTTATATAAATTAACTAGTCCCATTTGCTCGCAGTTCTACAAATGTATACCCATTCATGTTACAGTGTTTTATACAGTGTTACAGTATGCATTTCATATGGGGATGAAATAAGTTTATTGTTTACCTTGTATTTATTTTTAAAACAATGTGAATACAATAAAATCAATATTGATTCTTCACTTGAGGTATCAAATGCACAGAGAATTTAAGTAACTCAGCCAAGACTGATGATGCTGGGATTTAAATCTGGGCAGATACACTGCAAAATCTCTGTGGCAAATTCCACCACAGAGAAATCTTTTTGGTCCATTCAGACTATTGAAAGCTCACTAATGAGGCCAGGGAGATGGCTCAGCAGAATAAGTGCTTCCCTGGCAATCGCAAAGGCCTGAGTTCAATCCCCAGTTCTGCAAAAAATAAATAAATAAAATAAAAGCTCACTAATATATTTCTTAAGTATCTATAATTAACAAGCACTTAATCTAATATATGATTTATATATTTTTGTGGTCTTAGAGAGTCCTTAGTAAACAAGCTTAATATAAAATTAAAGAAATAAACTGAATTCTTGTGTGAGTCTTATAAATAGTGAAATTTATAAAAGAACTAAGCTTGAGCACTTTGAATTTACTGTATAATGTACTTAAGGGAAAATTATCTGAAGGCTTTCATGCCAAAAGCACACAGCAAAATTAGATTCAGCTTTCAAAATTCCACTTCTAGTTCTATCCTGCTATACTTTTTGGTGTGAATTGAAAACTCTGTGGATAAATCCAATGACTACAATGTTTTTTTCTTTAAACACATGAAATCTCACTCCTCTGATACTTGTTTTATCTAATATCATGCTTGTATGGAACATATTCATGGTTTTTTAAATACACATTTTGGTCAGTTTGCAAGCTTTAACGTCAGCATAATGTCCGTGTGGTTTTGCAACAGCCAAGTCCAAATAAGATCCTCGGTGCTGGATCCTCAGGAGAGTAAACTGCAGTGTGAAGCCCACTAGACATCACATTTCTCTGCTGTCCATTAAAACTCTGGCACATATCAGGCAGCTCAGTGAGACTCCAACAAATGCAATCAATGTGAAATATGAAACACATGTTTTATGTCACCTAGGTTTTGCTCACTTCTAGATTTTCCTACAATTTGCCGCCCTCAGGCTTTTCTTTTGTATGTCTTTTAAAAATATACACATCAGTCATTGTGTTCCATGAATTAAAAATAATGCTGTAGGGGTCCTGCCCCTTAGCTCAGTTCTTTAAGTGGCTGCTTCAGCAGAGCAGTCAGGCTCAGGTTGCTGTGTTTGATCCCCACCACTCAAGCCAGCCAAACCTGCCCTGAAGGCATTGGGAGCAAAAAAAAAAAAAAAAAAAAAAATGCTGTAAATAAAGAGTTTCTAAATATACCATGGACATACCACCGAATTTCAAAGCAGAGAGATGGCATTCCAAGAAGTGGGAAACCTGACAATAAGAATGAACATGTCATAGTAAGAACACACAACATGGACCAATGTGCTCGGCTTCTTCAGTGTATGGTTGTTAAAAAACGGTAGGTGAGATGGGTCAGTGGTCTAAAGCACCTCCTTAGAACAAGCTAAGCTAAGCAAAAGCAGAGACCGCGGTTCAATCCCCAGCACCACATGCTAGCCAGACCCGCCCCCTGGTGGGCTGAACTGGCCACACACACACTAAATAAATAAATAAAGTTATATTAAAAAAAAAAAAAAAAAACGGTTGGTAAAAGTAAAAGTGAAACAAAAGAACTTGGGTATTCTCAAGCTCTAAATTTTGAAAAGTAACAGAAGGTACTTAAAAAGATAATTAATTATTTTAATAATTCCTTGAGCTCCTAACTTTGCAGGTACAGTGCTATGGATTGATGATGAAGACCTGAGCAACCGATGCTGTCTTCTCTCCAGCAGCTCCAAGATAGCACAGAGAAAAGTCACAAAATCAAAGTTGTATGAGTGTAAACTAGTCCAATTGTTATGGAAATCAGTATGGAGATTCCTCAAAAACCTAAAAATAGAAATTCTGTTCCACCCAGCTATTAGCCTCTAGGTATTTTCCTAAAAAGAGTTAGGGACATCAAATTATAGTGACCATGAATGCCCATGTTTAGAACAGTATAATTTGTAGTAGCTCAGTCATGGAAACAACCATCCACAGATGAGTGAATGAAGAAAATCTATATACAACATACACAGTGAAGTACTACTTTGACATAAAAAAGGATACAGTTGAGTTATCTGTAAGAAAATAGATGCACCATAAAGTTAAGTCAAATAAATCAGACATATATGCTCAAATATCAATGGTTTGCCGTATATGAGAAATCCAAATTCTCAGTAAAGAATAGTTAAAAGATAAGTAATAGCAAATAAGGGATGGATCTTTCACAAAGGGAAGGAAGCAAGTGATGAAGACAAGGGAGGGGGAAAAGGGTGATGAATAGAAATTAAGAAGTTGGTATAGGTATCAACTTTTTTTTTTTTTTTTTTTTTTTTTGCTCCGAATGCCTGGGTTTGGCTGGTTTTTTTTTTGCGGAACTGTGGATTGAAGTCAGGCCTTTGTGCTTGCCGGGGAAGCACTTATTCCACTGAGCCATCTCCCCGGCCCCTAGGTATCAACTTTTAAAAAGGAATATAATCATGTACTGCAAACATGTACCCATAAAATGAAAGTTGAAAAGGAAAAATATCTATAAAATAGATCTGCTTGAAATGCAGTAAGAAATTGAAGAAGGATATATTCAATCATTCTTGAGACAACAGAGGAAAGCAGCTTCATGAACAGCACTCAGGGAGTCCACACCAAGGTTGCAGGATGATTCGCTGTGCATTTCCTGCAGGGAATGCAAAATCCAGAAGCAGGTACTTCAGTGCAAGCACCACTTTCTCATTGCTTTGAGTTGTTCCTTCCTCTCTGATTGAAATAATAGGCAAAACACACTTCCTAAAATAAAATTTCAGACAGATCATGTTTGAATCTGACTGAAACAAAAATTTTCATAGTCAACTGCGGTTTGCAGACAGTGACGTTAAGCCATTTTCAGGAATATGGTGAGGCAGTTTCATCAACTAGAAGATAGGTCTCAGTTATTCTTCTCATGTTGCTGGGACAAATACCCAACACCCAACATGAAGGAAGGAAAGGGTTCATTTAGCTCGCAGTTACTGGAGGTTTCAGTCCTTACTTACCTGGCTCCAAGGCACAAGAGCATATGGCAGAGAGCAGCCTTTCATGGTGGCTGCAAAGAGTAGAGAGCAAAGGGAGAAGTAGCGACAACAGTGGCAAGAGAGAGGAAATCTGTCTTTCTTATGTTATATTCAGGCTATCTGCCTCAGGCTGGGTGTAGCAGTCACACCCATAATCCCAGCAGTGCTCAGACCCATAGTCCTACCCTTGGATCACCCATAACCCCAATGGATCATGAGTTAATCACAAACTAGAAATCTGCTCCATGACTGCATGAGGTTTTGGGGGGACAGCTATAGACAAACAATAACAGATATGCATGAGAAAATCCAAAGACCATGTCTATTATATACCATAACATCACATAGCTGATCCAACCTGTGAGAGACATTTAAAAAGCTGTGCCTACTACTATGGTTGCATCATTGTAACCCACACTTGAAATGGTAGAAACAAGAAGACAGCCATAGCATGGGACTTGGTCCAAACCTCTAGGAATTCAGTGAATGAATAGTTTCACCGCAAGAGAATTGCACCTAGATGGAAATCCAAACTGCAGTTCTGGTCGGAGGAATGAGAAGGGAGTCCATCTGGCTCATGGCTATGCTGAATTCAGTGACCGAAGAGATCAGGAGACAATGAGCAAAAACCTTACCATGCAGGATAAAACTTCAGACAACTGGTCTACCCAAAAAGGGACAGTTACAGCCAAGAATCTTTCCTTCTCAATAATATGGTAATTTACCTACAATGGCTTTCTTGACTAAAAGCTGCTGGGTAACATATGTTTGAAATGCACATAAAATCCATACACATACATCTTCTAAAACTTATTTAAGGTGCTATTAAGCAGGAATATGTTGAAAAAAATAAGCCTAAGACAAAAAGGAACCATAAGAAATGCAGGGTTGCTGGGCTGTAGGGCATCTGCAAAGATTGAGAGCACAGTCTGATGAATGTATTATATGGAAGAGAAGATACTGAAAAATTTCCAAGTTAGTCCCCATAGAAATCTTCAAAATATAGTGGTGAGCAATTAGTAAATTTTCTTCTTTCTTTTTTTTTTTTTTTTTTTTTTTTTTTTTTTT
>NW_004524704.1:6131616-6132903 GCF_000260255.1 Octodon degus
TTTTTTTTTTCAGAACTGGGGATTGAACTCAGCCCCTTGCACTTACCAGGCAAGCACTTATTCTACTAAGCTAATATTTTAAAAATACTAGCATGTATTGAAATTCACAAACTTTAAATACATAGATACCTGAATTATTTTTTTTTAATTTTTATTGGTGCATGTGGTCTGTAAATGACTGCATTCCTTGAGGGGAATTGATGGATGTAGGGAGCACCCTTCAGGTCTTTCTGTATTCCTTTCACTTCCCTTCCTCCATTCCCTCTTGTCTGTTAGTCCCCTCCCCTTTGCAAAAGATCTACCTCCATATTTCTACTTTTTTATCTTGTATTCATTCTTTATATTTTGGGCTTTTCCCATGTAATAAAAACCACTAGCTACGTTTATGGCAGCATAACTCCTAATAGGTCCGTCCAGGAGGCAGCCTATGCAGCCATCCACAGGTGAATGGGTAGAGAAGGCGTGATGCTTGCACACCGCAGAGTCCTATGGTGCCCTAAAGAAAGATAAACTTGACTCATGCTGAGATGACAATTGAATTTTTTTTTGAAACCAGGGATTAAACTCAGACCCTTGCACTTGCCAGGCAATCACTTATTCTACTGACCTATCTCCACAGCCCCTGATAATTGAATTTTAATCCAGCGAGGGAAAACTCACTCAGAATCTTGATCCAATCAGTTTCAAAGCCTCAACCTTGGATGGCCTGGACTGTTCCATCAGCACGTGCTGATCTCTTTCCATAGTTCATGGCAGCAGAGAACATCTTATAATTTGCCAAAGGAAAGACTAAGCAGTCACACCTGTAGTGCAACATCAACTATAGCAAGTTTTTCTTCAAAGGAGAATTAGCCGGGATGACAAGAATGGCCTCACGGTGCTGGCCATGCAGTGAAGTAATCACACCCAACTTTGGTTCTCTCTGACTCCTGCACAGGCTGAAGAGTTGCAGCAACCACTAAATAACATTATCACCTAGTGTAACTATTGGAGAGGCAGGCCTTGACATTTAGGGGACCTTTATTTAATACAGACTCGAGGCAGTGCAGTATGAGATAAACATTCCCCTAAATGAATACTGTAAAGTGGAGATGCCTCTGGGACTAAGGCAGCTGCTCTTGGGTATGCAGTACTATTTTCATTTCACATGCAAGAATTTTTAAACCCTGCTTGTTGAGCTATTTATTCTGTTCAGTCTGACACACTCTACCAGGCTATCAGGCTGGAAAGTAAGAGCACCCCACGGGTCATGGATTCTGTATCATATTAGCAATTCCTTTTCTCTCT
>NW_004524704.1:6133021-6164384 GCF_000260255.1 Octodon degus
GCCCCCAGCAATTGCTTTTCAAGATGAATTTAGATGGTAGAAATGCTAGACGTGAGACTAGTGCTGATTCTTGAGGGATATGGCCAATACAGGCTACTTTAACTTATCGGAGTCTCCAATTAACAATCTTAGAGACTTGTAAATCAAATCATTCGATATGTTTGTAAGGTTCTAAAGACACCAATGCATATACACACACATTGTGGGAGGTGAAGCTCATCAATTGGGAGAGCTCATTAAAGAATTTGTGTGACAGTAAAAATAAACTATCTAAGTAGAAATCACTCCAATATATCCATGTTCAAAAGCAACAGCAAACAATGACCGAATTTGTCAAAAGGGGCACACCCACAAGGCCACCTTAACTTCTCTTCCATATTGTAAACCTCACCAAACCCCCACTAGGTCAATCTGGTCACCCTCTGGGAATGCACAGATGAAGCCCTAGCTGGTGGAGCCTGTATCATCCAACCACAGGTGCTGGAGTTCTTCCTCCTGATGTTCCCATCATATGCAAAATGTTTGTTTGACTCATAGTCTGCCCTGGGAACAGGGAGAACCAGGACCTACTCCTAGACAATTTTCTAACCATGACACACACATTCTCAGTTACTCTGGGGAAGCAGCTGCATGCTGTGAACTGTAAACTGTGCCATGCAACTTCTAGGTGACAGCCTGGAGGAAACGGAGGCCTTTGGTCCAACAGCCCACGGCTCTTGCTGCCGAATACGCCAGTGAACCACTCTGTATGTTCTTGGCATGTGAAAGACTGATGCATAAAACAAAGTTGAATTTGACCCATAGAAACTGTGATCTAATGTTACCTATGCCAGTAAGTTTTGGGGTCATGTGTTATATCATAATGTATAACTACCATGAGTGAAAGAAGGTGAGGAAATGTTCCAGGTTAAAAGAAAGAAAAGAAACCTAACAATTAAATGAAATATGTGATCCTTGATTGAATCTTTTATCAGGAAAATAATGTCATAAAAGACTTTGCCTAAAAAGTAAATTTGTGGATGTACTACCTACTGAATAGTGTTATGGCTTGTACTAGTTGTCCCCGCAAAGCCTCATGCAGTCATAGGGTGGGGAGTTCTGGAGTTTGAGATTAACTCATGATCCACTGGGATTATGGGTTTTAGTATTGCTGGGACTATGGGGTTCAGTACTTCACCCCGCCTTGGAGTGGGTAGCCTGAATAAGAGAGACAGAGAGACAGATTTCCTCTCTCTTGCCACTGTTGCCACTGGTGCTGCTACTCCCCCATGTAGCTCTCTGCTCTTTGTCACTGCTGTGAATGGATGCCCTGTGCTGTGTGCCATCTGCCTTGGAGCCAGCTGAGTATGGACTGAAACCTCCAGTAATTGTGAGCTAAATAAACCTTTCTTTCCTTCATTTTGGGTGTAGAGTATTTGTCCAAGCAATGAAAGAAGAGTAACAGACAAATAGTACTATATGAATTGTAGATTTTCATTTGATAATTGTACTTTAACAGTATAAACTGATGTTTACCCTTTTGGTTGAAGATGCACATATGCCTAGGGCCAAAATGTTGCTGCCCTTGCAGCCCTTCTTTTTACTAATTTTTTGGTCGGCAAACTTAAGTTGTTAACCCTCCAGAAGAGAAGCTTAATGATATTATTACCCTATAACATAGGCAGTTGGGTTTAACCTCACTGTCTGAATATCAAACATCTTAGAAAGAACATAGAGCAGGTATTTTCCACCAAGTATTGATAAGTTAAAGTTTAAATCCCTACAGAATGTGAAGAAAAAAAATTTAAAAAATTTAAAAATAGGAATAAACAATTACATATTTTTACACAGAAACTCAGAAATCTAACTAGATGCAGCATGTGGCAGGACTTGTACTAAGAGTGTTCAAACAAGAACTCATGTCTGCATCTTGTACTCTGAATAACTACTACAAAGACAACAATATGCAATGTATTAATTATTGAAACTGTCCTACTAGCCTGTTTTGAAACTGTCTCATTGCTATTTGTTTCTCAATAAAATTAATTTTAAAAAAATAAATAAAAAATAAAATGAAAATGCACATAAAATTATATAGGAACAATGTATCTTAATACCTCCAACTTATCCCTGAATATTTCAGTGATAATGTAAAGAAGGAAGAGAAAAATACGTGTTTACAAAAATATATTAATATTATTTAAATTTAAGTGAAGATTCTATGAGAAGTCATTATCATATTCTTACTTTTTTTATTTCATCTCAACATAGGAACATTGACAGATGGCTTACTAGCACAGTAATCATCTCTATGATATATCATCAAATAATCCACGATATTGCTAGATATATTAAACATTCAAGTTGTAACAAGCTGATTCCCAGGTGGTACAAAAACAAACTGAACTGAGCAGAATTGTTAGCATTACCTCTATCTTTAGTCCCTAGTCCTTAGGGGTGTACAGCCTCTTTTTTTATTCAGAACTGTAAAACTCTACTAACTGGCATCAATCGCTGGGAAGCTTACCATTAGTATGCTTCATCCAGCTCCGACGGAAAATAGTGTCTGTCCCACATGGTAAGTGGCTTCGCATAAATCCATCCAATTTCATGTTTCCGTTCAAATACAAGCTGCTATCCGCACCTAAATACGTTATATGGAGAAGGGAGGTTTCAAATTAGGTTAAAATAAATTTATGTCAGCAGCACTGAATGAAAATGCAGGCTACGGAGAGGAGTCTGGAGAATAAATTTATTTTGAAAAACAAAAGGAGCAAATGTTTCTTTTGAGTAGAAAGTCAAAGCAGTTGAGTATTATTCACAGTTATGATTCTTTTCAATATAAATTTCCAGTGAAATGTACTGGGAAAAAAACCTATTCATGGAAAAAATAAATGTGCTATATTAATTAGAAGGAACAGTGGGAAAGCCTGACCCAGAGATGAATCCAAGATTCATTTGAATCTCTGTTGAGCTGCTCAACAATAATACCTTTTATGTGATATTCTAAGAACAAGTTGTCTTCAACACAATGAAAAATATTTTTTTTATATGTCAACTTCTGAAAAGCTAGAATTCATTTCTAAAAGCTAAGTGGGGGAAATCAACCATCCTCATGTCAAAGTACCTGCAGGAAGCAAAGGAGGTATTCTGAGATGTGCAAGTATTCCGAAAAGGACGGGAGACAAACAACATCAGATACAGAGCACTGACCTGAAGAGGAAACCCAGCAGTTCTAGTCCAGGATCAGAAGGGTTTAGAAAGTCACAGGGCAGTATCAGGTGCTTTGCTCTCAGGTCTGGCAAACACTATCTCAGGAGTGGAGCTAGCATCCTGAGAGAAAGATCCTGCTGTACACTGGACGCTTACCAGAGCCTTTGAACCTATTCTTCCTCCTCCATGAGAGAGAAGAGCCAGCAAGCAAGATATCTGCAAATATCTTGTTAGCACTGGCGGGCACTCAGGTAAGTGCAGAACAGGGAAGGGCACTGATTAGGAACACAAACCTGGTCATTGGGAGAGCTGTAGCCACAGATTGTACTAGGCAAGACCTAGAAGCAAAAAAGAATTCATGCAGCACTAGATTCAGAACTGAGAAGCTCTGTGTCCCTGCAGGAACCTGACCAATGCCCAAGGCTTGGTGACCATGAGGGTACCACCTATCCCTAGCCAAAGGTGAATAAGAACTGGGAATCCTCCACACCACTGAGTCTGTGTGTAAAAGAGAATCTTTGCAGAGGGCAGAGAGGGGTGCAAGTGAGGAGCTGGAGGGATGCACCACAGCCAGAGGGCCTGATGCGGTACTCCACCCTGATCTTCACTGAAAGTGAGCAGAGAGGCATAGGTGCTGTGGAGGATGGAAGGGAGTGCCGACCAAGACAGACTTTTCAGAAGTCAGCAGAAGACCTGGTCTTGGGCAAACAACACTGCCGCCCCGACTCTACTCAGTGGAAAGTGTCTGAACAAGTGAGAAAAGCAAAACCCTCTGACTACACATGCCCGCAGGAGCAAATGAAACTAAGCAGAGAATGATCCACAGAGAAGGGGCAGGCTCACAGGCCCACCTGGTCTTCCAGGGCCTTCCAACTACTGCCAGAAAAGACAAAACATCACAGCTCAAGGCATTGCAGGAGCAGACAGGCTGTGGACTGAGAAGGAGGGGGAGGAGAAGGCACCTGTGGACTCAGTGGTGCAGCATGGTGCAGGGGTGAAGAATGAGCTAAATACCGCTGTCCACCAGACCCCCACATGTCAAAGCTTCCCCATTTGTGTACACAGGGGAAAGAGCTCACTGGCTGAATTCTGACTGTATTAGACATGACTGGGAGGACAATTTAATTTTGTGTTTTTGTAACTTGCTAGTTTTATTTTTTGCATTTTTTCTTGTGCTTTATTTCTTTTTTCTTTCCCTCATTTTTTTGACCTGTCATCAAACACACACACACACACACACACACACACACACACACACACACTTGTATGGGATGTGTCTATACATGTGAAAAAATAGGAATTCACCAGTGCTTCAATCTAAATGATATCTTTCATGGAGGAGTCAAGGCAACCACGACAATGTGGATTTAAACACAGCTTACTGTAAGGAAACATGCAGGCTCCAACTTCCTCATGCTGTCTCTAGTCCCCCAGTACACTTTCCTTTCTCTACATCTATTCTCCAAATAACGAAATATTCCACCAAGCTTTCATCCCATCAGCCCTTTGCTCTAGTTATAAAACATCATCAGTTTGATCTCTTATTTCTCTTATTTCCTGCTGTCTTTGTTTTCTCCTTTCTTCTTTCAGATATGTTCCCATCTGTTTCTCTTCCTTTGACCTTCTCCTTTCACATTCTAGACACCCTGTGGTTATGAAAAAATCACTGTATTTATGACACATTGTAAGAGGAGTGAAATGTTACAGTAAGTTTTAACGTACATGATTGATCCTTGGTTCAGTGGATGCTGATGTAACCAGTTGTGATTCTCTCCTTGGACCAGAGTGGCACAGAACCTGATCCTATTGAGCTGAAGAGCTGTATAAGAGCCAAACACAACCAAAGCTGAGAGCACATAGCTGGGACACATACACTACCCAGTGAGCTCTCCACACCAGTGATGGAGATTTTCTACTCCAACTCACAGAGAGAGAGAGAGGGAGAGGGAGAGAGAGAGAGAGAGAGAGAGAGAGAGAGAGAGAGAGAGAGAGAGAGAGAAGAGAAAAAGAAAACAGGATGGCTCCCAAAATTCTTGACACCTCCCAAATCTCATCCCATGTACAGTGATGGGTAGGAAGCCAAACTCAAATGGCTGGAATGTATGAAGGGAGAAGAAAAGAAACAACAACAAGAACAGATCTATAAGGTGTTCAGTCAGCTCAAAGACAGTGTATTTAAATAAGGGAGTTAATTGAAAATGGTCAGGATGCTTAAAGATGACATGCACAGCAAGCTAGCAGAAATAACCAAGATCATCCAATATATGAATGACTGCTTTAGTAAAGAATTACAGACCATGAAAACATACCAAAGAGAAATTCAACCTCAGTATCAAAAATCAATAAATACAGAAATAGATTCAGGATATAAAATTTCTATCAAGTGTACAGCACGGAAATGACCAGTGAGAGAAAAGAATGTCAGGATAACATGAAAATAGGAAATATATACCTAAAAGTATTTTGAAAATAGTAAGAGATTATGGAATCTGGACCCAATGCCTGCTAGAAGACTCAAGGGAAACTAAATACTGTAAAAGTTAGAAAAAGATTAGAAGACAGCACAGTATAAAAAAATTATTTATGCAATCATAGCCATAAATTTTCACATAGGGAAAGAATTCCACTTTCAGGTAAGGGAGACCAGTAGCTTCATAACCCCAATAGCCAAGATCAGAGAAGAGGGTCTCCAAAACACAACAGTTTAAACCTCAGAAACCCAACACAAGAAAGAAATTTAAAAGCTGCTAGAGAAAAGCTATGAATAAATTACAAAGGCAGCCATACAAAATTATACCAGATTTCTAACAAATGACTCTTAAGGATCAGGAGAACCTAAAGTTTGTCAAACCCTAAAAGCAAACAGTGTTCAACCCAGATTAATTTAGCTTGAAAAACTGTCTTGAAAAATCAAATAAGAAATGAGGAGTTTCCTTGGCACAGAGCAACTGGAGAAGTGCACGACTGCCAGGTTATGACATCGTTACAGAGAATGCTACTGCAGATCCGCACGTAGACAACGAGCCAGCAACAGCAAAGCGCCTCAAGACATAAATACACATAGATTGAGCAATTAAGCAAATGAAAAAAATGAAGGAAATAGCAGTAGAAAAGTAGCAGAAGGACTGGAATCCCTCACTACATTTCAATAATAACTTCCAATGTAAATGGTTTTAACTTTCCTATCAAAGGACAAGACTGGCAGACTGTATCAAAAAAAAAAAAAAAAAAAAAAAAAGGCCCTTTTTTGCACCCAAAAGACGTGCTTTTCCCCTAAGAGACACTAGGTAGAAAGTCAAAGGATGGAAAACGGTCTACGATACAATAAGAGCCAAAAAGCAAGTAGGAGCCGCAGTTTCAAACCAAGTAGCCTTCTAGGCAAAATTGTTCAGAAGGGACAAAAAAGACACTGCATGCTGTTAAAGGAAACAACTTAATAGAAAGTGATGACAAGTGTAAAAGTATGTGCACCAAATACAAACACACACTACTTCATAAAAAAAAATCCTAGAAATAAAATGTGAGATAGGCATCAACAAAATCATGGTGAGAGGTCTGAGTACCCAGTGTCACAGAAACTTAGGTACATTAGACAAAAAAGTCAAATAAAAATATCAGAGTTGAAATACCCCTGCGAACAGAACAGAATACAGATAGATATAGATAGATATAGATATAGATATAGATATAGATATAGATATAGACATTCCACCTAGTATCAACAGATACACATTTTTCTCAGCAGCATGTGAAACCTTCTATAAAATAAATTGTATTTTAGATCATAAAGCATGTCTAAATAAACACAAAGTAGCAAAGGTAATCTCATGCTTGTAATGGGAGCATAGCACAATGAAACTAAAAATAAAGCATAAAATAAATGAGAAAAATTACTCTAATGCAAAGTGATTAAATAATACACTCTTGGGGTTGGGGAGATAGCTCAGTGGAATAAGTGCTTGTCTGGCAAGCACAAGGTCCTGAGTTCACTCCATGCTACTGTAAAGAAACAAACAAAGAAACAAAATTCTATATCTATATCTATATCTATATCTATATCTATATCTATACTCTTGAATGATCAATGGATCATAAAAGAAATCATAAAGTTCCTACAATTAAATGATAAATGCAGTATAACATGAACACAACAAAAGCATTTTAAGATGAAATGTGTAGCTGTGAATATTCATGTTATAAGAGCAATCCTAAAGAAATATTCTATAGATGTACCTCCAGGTCCTAGAAAAGCAAGAACAATCCAAGTCCAAAACTCATAAAAGAAAGACATTACAAATATCAGAGTAGTAGTTAAAACTGAGACCAAAAAATAGAATGTATTATTTGAAAGAATAAACAATATAGAAAAACATAGTCAAACTTAACAAAAAAGATTTTTTTTTGTATTTAAGACAGGGTCTCTAGGGTCTCACTGCATAGACTGGACTCATACTGATCTTCCAGTTTAGAGCCCCCCCCCAAAGTGCTGGCATTACAGGTGTGTGCCACCACACCCAGTCTCCATGACCTTCTCAGTGTGCCCCAGGGTCAGGGCTGGCACAGAAGGCCAAGTGATGGAACTCCTGGCCCCTGTGTCTGCCTCAGCAGGTGTTTTAATCTGCTGAGCATTTGGCCAGTGCAAAAAAAGATTTTCTTAATGTGATTACAAAAGAAGAAAAAATGACATTACAATAGACACCATCAAAATCCAGTGAATTATAAATAACTTCTTCATAAACCTGTATTCCAATAAGTTGAAGAATCTAGAAGAAATACACACACACACACACACACACACACACACACACACACACACACACTAATCATCAACCCTGAGCCGAGGCAACAGAAGACAGCAAAGGAACAAGCGCAAGCAGTAGGGGGAGTAAGTCTTTTCCTCCATAGTCTCGTATGCAAGCTCTGCACCAGAGGAGGGGCCTTTGCACCCACACCATCTCTGTGTCCTCCTCTTGGATGTGCTCAGGATGTTTATAAAGTGAGGAACCAGTCCCCTGCTGTGTCACTTTGCTAAGTGTCTAAACTTCTCACACTGACACAATCAGCCATTACTACTCTCAAAATGCATCAGCTGATTTTCACAACACAGTTCAAAATTTCATATGGCTTTATAAGAGACACATAATCTTCAAAGAAGTCCCGGACAACAAGTACAAGGCTAGAAGAATTACTATCCAAGATTTCAAGCTACTCCAAAACCATAGCACTAAAAGCATTGTGGTGCCGCCACAGAAAGAGAATGAAAAATGAAGAAACAACCCAAACACATTCAACCAACTGATTTTCAACGGAGAAAAAAACATAACCTTGTCAACAATTGTTGAATTTTTAAAGACATTGATGTAAGCAAAGACTTTCTAAACAGAACTCCAATTGCAAAAGAAATAATAGCAAGAATCAACAAATGCAATTATGTCAAATTAAAAAGCTACACAGAAAATGAAACAACCAATAGTGGAAAGAGACAACCTAAAGAATTGGAAAAAAATTTAACAAATACTCCTCAAACAGAGGACTCATATATAGGGTATAAAAATAATGCAAATAGATTGGACCTGAAAGTAAAACATTCAATACAAATGGGCAATTAAAATGAATAAACACCTCTCAGAAGAAGTAGAAATGGTCAGCAAGTACATGGAAAAACACATTGTTTTAGCATCTTTGGTCATTAGATTAAATGCAAATCAAAACAACACAGATTCTACCTTACTCTAAAAAGAATCGTCATCAACAAGGTTTCAGGAAATAGCACATACTGGCGCGGACACAGCAATAAAGGGAAGCTTCCACATTGTTTGGTAGGAATCTAAATTAACACTTCAACCTTGGATATTGGTATAGAGATGCCTCAAAACAGTAATAATAGAAGCTGCCTTTGACTCAGATTGATCTCTTCTGAGTATTTTCCCAAAACAACCAGAGTCACGCTACTACTCTGATGCATGCATACCCATGTTTATAGCAGCAAGACTTACAATAGCTAATTCATAGAAGTTGCTTATTTGCCCATTAACACACGACTGGATAAGAAATAAGTGTATATACACAATGGAGTACTATGCAGCCATAAAGGTATAAAATGCACCCATTTTCTTATAAATGGTTCAGATTTGCGACCACGATACTAGGTGAACTAAATCAATCACAAGAGGTTAAACATTGCAATATCTCTGTAATAAAATTAAGCCCCAAAACATAGTTTAAGGAGCAAAATAAAGAGACCACGTTAAGAAACAATCAGACAGACTCTAGATATAGTATTATGGCTTATGTCTAAATGCCCGCCCCACCCTGCCCAGTATTTCATGTGCTCATAACTGGGGCTTTTGGAAGAGACTGGATCTTGGGTGTGTGACATTGGATTATGGGTTTGATAAGTTAATTAGTCCATTGATTGGTCAGAGTCTGGCCATGGATCATGGGAAAGCCCACCCTGTTTAGGCATGGCACCAACAAATAGGCTTATAGCCTAAATGAAATAAAAGAGAAGGGAAGCTCACAGTTTCCTGCCTTCTGGCTGCCTGCCACAAACTATTTCCTTGTCATACAAGTGCTTATTCTACTGAGCCATCTCCCCGGCCTTTAGTAGAATAAGCACTTGCCTGGCACAAACTATTTCCTGCGCTATGCCCTTCTGCCATGCCACCCTGCTTTGTTTTTTGTTTTGTTTTGTTTTTTGTTTTTGTATTTTAAGGAAGGGTATACAGGGTGTTCAGGGTTTTACTACTAGATTGGACTCATACTGATCTGCCTGTTTACAGCCTCCCAAGAGCTGGGATTACAGGTGTGCGCCACCCCGCCCAGTCTCAATTGCTGTCTCAGCGTGCACAGGGGGTGGAGCCAGCACAGCAGGCCCAGGGATCAAACCCCCAGCCCCTGCACCAGCTTGCAGATGCTTTAATCCACTGAGCTATTTGGCAGGCCCATTATCAGCCTGCTTTAGAGCCAGCAAAATATGGGCTGAAACTTCTACCAACAATTAACTAAAGTAAACCCTTTCCATCTTTAGCTTGTGTAATTAGTTTATCCTAGGAAAATAGTGCAACTAACAAAGTTGGGAAGAAAATTTGGAGAGGCATGAAAGAGTAGGGGAGGGTGGGGGAGTTAAGCGATTGAGATTATAAATATGTATATAATATATATATTCATTTATCTCAACTTCCAACACTGATGTAGTAACTATACATTACAAATATATATTCATAAAAATTTAATAAACAAAAGTTAGGTAAAATTAATTGACTAAGAATATAGATTCACATTTTAAAAAGCATCCTCTGAGATGACTAATACATATATTAGTTACTGCTTTGGAATTCACAATTAATAGATCTTTAACTCCTTTCTAAATTTCCAAGGCTGGCCAATAGAATAATTTGTTAGATCATGAAATCTATGACAAGTACCCAACTTCTGTTTAGACTGAAGTTTACCTTGTAGGGGATACTAAATTAATTTCAACATAAGAAAGCACCATGCTTGCTGTGTAACAATATGTGTACCTGTGTCCAAACTCTATCCCCAATGAGATAAGATATGTAAATGAAAGTGCACATGCACACCCATGCACACACACACACACACACATACACACACACACATAGAGTCAGCCCTGATTTAATCTCTCCAAACTTTCTCTTGTATGATGATAGTCAAAACACCATAAAATTTCCTTCTTGCCAGGGAGATGGCTTAGTAGAGTAAGCGCTTCCTCGGCAAGCACAAGGGTCTGAGTTCAATACCTGGCTCCACCAAAGGAAAAAAAAAAATCCTTCTCTATAAATGTATCTGTTATGTTTCCCCTGGCTTAAGGTTATTTTTAAGGTTATTGTTTTTTTTTTCTTTAGCGTTTTATAATAATGGTGCTTATTAAGCCCAGGATGTTTCTATCCTCATCCAAGAGATACTCAATTAGTTGAAGCTAAATAACCATTTTATTTCCCTTATGACTAGATTGTGGATGGGAGAAGAACATTTATCACTGAAGAAGAAATCCTTCCACAATAATTAAAAAGAGTGAGGGCAAGAGAAATGATATGTCAAAGGCACAGGAAGTGGAGGCATGACAAACCTTTCCCATTAGATAAATGACAGTGTTATTGATACCTTCCTTCGATGTCATCTTTTCTCTTCTGGCTTTTCAGTTATCCAGCAAAATTCTGAAACTTGGTCAATTTCCAGAGTACCTTTTCATATTAAAATAGAATTCACTCACTTGTCCACATATACACACACATTGTACATAGCAGTGTATGCCACTGAGAATATTAAAAACAGTAAACATGAAAAATGCAGCTTTTTCTTTTTAGTATTTGAAAACTTTAAGTTAAAACAGTTACTCTTGCTAGAAAACATTTGGAGCCACTTCCAAATCTCATTCTGTAGAACTAATTACCATTATTTTGCAGCTTTCAGTTGATTGCTTTTTATATAGTATTGCCACAACAAGAATTATACAACCTGTTTTGTTATTTTTTTGCTCACAAACTATTTATTCTGATCCCACGATAAACATGAAATCTAGCTGACGCATTCCATCTTGCTGTGATCTTACTAAAGATATGATTACTAGGATCTAGGATGTCGTCCAAAAGCAACTATTCCTCTTACTTCCATATCCTAAGACTCACAGCATTTGGCCTTGAATAGATGCTTAAGAGTGAATAGACCCAACTTTTCAGACTGCTTCACATGTATTGGTACCCTGGAGTCCTAGGAACTGTGAGAATAGTGTGGTGATTTTCCTGGCTGTGTTACTAATTACTGTGAGATTTTTCCCTGTCAGAAGCTCAGTTCTCCCATATGTGAAAAATAAAGTAACAATCGTTAACCATTTGCTATGGAATATCATGATTATTAAATTTCTTTATGAGTTTGTATGGAGAATTCCTAACAGCGTATTTGCCAATTTTGATTGTGAGAGATTGTTAACATCTCTACTTTAGGTCTACTTTAGTCTTCTAAAGTTTACCATATAGGTTAGACATAATTTTTCTATGCCAATAACTATGAGAAGCTCTATAAAAAGCAAACTTTCGTCATCACTGTAAAGATTATCAACAGTAGCAGAGTTCAAATCACACCCCAACAGTAAAAGTAATTTAGAGAGATATAAATCTCTGCTCAGGCAGAACTCCCTAAATCTCTCTTGTCTTCAGGAGTCATAAGAGTTCTTCAAATATTACTACTAAGATTTCTGCTTCCTGATTTGAACATGTTGGTCTTTCTTGGCTCTGAGACGAATGTAGAGAATAAAATGAATGATGCCATAAGAACAAGTCAAAACAGTAAATTAGCATTTTTATTTTTAAGCAATGTTATGTCTATTAAAGATTTTTTAAATAATTTCAAAAAGTATAAAATCAGAAGTACCCAGGGGAGAAATTAACCCCATCTTTCTGAGGCTACCATTCTACTTTTTCTTTTCCAATCTACCAGTTCATGCATATGAAAATCATGCAAAAATTCAGAAAGGAATCAATGTATTTAATTTTGAAACTTTTTTATTGCAAATATATTTGACTATTCCACATTAGCACATATAAATCAGTCTCATTAAGGCAACAAGATCTTACTTTGCATGGATATTTTGTCAATTCTATGCTAAATCAATGTTCTATTGAAAGAGTTGCACTACTTTCACTATTTTATTGAACATACTAGTAATATAATTAAAATGTTTATGCATATGTCTTTATAGTATAATTTTTAAATAAATTCAACAACTTTCTTTAGTAAACTTTATGGATCAAAGTTTATCAATTAACTAAGGTAAAACCTTACTTTGATGATAGCTTTAAATTTCACTTCTATAATTAATAATTAAGTTGAGGCCAGCCTGCAGTGCCAGCCCTGCTCCCAGGGGGCGCTGAGAGGGAGACTGAGACTGGGCATGGTGGTGAGCACCTGAAATCCCAGCACTTGGGAGGCTGAAAAACAGGAGGATCTCTACGAGTCTGATCTGTGTAGAGAGAACCTGTAGACCCTGTAGTAAATATATTAATATAATAATAATAATAATAATATAATAATAATAATAATAATAAATCAAGGGGGTATAGTACAATCATAGATAGAATACTAAGCACATCTAAGGCACTGACTTCTACACCCAGTGCCATGGAAAGCTAACAACTTGTTTTCCCCAAAACACAAAAACAAAAATAGACCATGAGATGACATAAAACCACAAAACTTCTGCTCCTGCAAAAAATCAAAAGAATGTACAGATAGCCTACAGATTGGAAAGAATTTTCAAGCTGTACATCTGATTGGAGTTGATTTTCAGAACATATAAACAATTTCAAAAACTCAAAAGCAAAACATAAAGTCAAAATGAATTTAAAATGAGCAATAAATACCCCACAAAAGAAGACATATGCACCCATTGGCCGATAAATACATGAAAATATGTTCATGATTGTTAGCTACCAGGGGAAACAAGTCAGAACCACAAGGAGGTGTCACCTCATGCGAATAAGAAAAGCAATTATCATGAAACAAAGGACAGTCAGTGCTGGTAAGGACATAGAGAAAGGGAATCTTTGCACATCGTTGGAGAGAATATGAATTAGGACTGCCATTAAAGAAACAGCATGCAGGCTCCTCAAAAAATGAAAAATAGAACTACTGTGCAATCCAGAGTTACTACTTGTAATATTCCTCCAAAGGAAATGAAATCAGTATGCAAAACACCATCGGCAAGCCTCTGTTCACTGCAGCACTATCAGAATAGTTAAGACATGGAAATAATCTGAGGGCCCATCAAGTGACAAATGGATGAGGAAAATGAGGTACATACCCACCATGGAGTAACACTCACCACCAATAGTAAGAATGCAATCCTGCTGGCCTGCCATGCAGGTCCCCCTGCCCGCCCCCAGGGTGCACTGAGATGGCCATTGAGACTGGGCTTGGTGGCGTGTGCCCATAATCCCAGCACTTTGGAGGCTGAAAAACAGAAAGGATCACTACAAGTCCCATCTGTGTAGTGAGGCCCTGTAGACCCTGTATTAAATACAAAAAAAAAAAAAAAAAAAAAAACACCAAAAGAAAGAAATCCTGGGCTGGGGAGATAGCTCAACGTTCTAAGCGCCTGCCTGGCAAGCGCAAGGACTCTGATTTGATGCCTGGTACTGCAGGCCAAACCAACCCTGAAACTGGGCATGGTGGTGCATTTCTGTAATCCCAACGCTGGGGAGACTTCTGTAATCCCAATGCTGGGGAGACTGAGAACAGAGGATCACTATGATTCCAAGCTGTGTAGCAAGAACCTGCACCAAATAAGTAAAGAAACAAAAATTTAAAAAAATAGGATGAGGGGCCGGCAAGACAGCTCAGTAGAATAAATGCTTTCCTCGCAAGCACAAGGTCTTGAGTTCAATCTCCGGTACCAAAACACTAAAAACAAACAAACAAAAAAACAGATGAGATCCTGTGATTTGTAAAAACATGGAAAGAACAGAAGGGTATTATGATAAGTGAAATATATCCGGCACAGAAACTTAAGTACTGAATGATTTCAATCATATGTGCAATGTTAAAAAGTGGATTTTACAGAAATTGAACATAGATTAGGAAAATGAGGATGAAAATTGGGTGATCAGTGAGTACCAAGTTATAGTTATATTAGAGTAAGAGGTTCTGGTATTGTAATTTATCACACCATAGGCTGACGAGATAATGATGTACTATGCATTTCACAACATATAAATAAGGATTTTGAAGTATTTCTCTATGAACAAATGATGAACGTTCATGATAATGGATTATAGTTAATCTAATGAAATATATTACATAGTGTATAAGTGTATCAAAAGGTGGCATGAAATCTTATTAAAATGTAGAGTTTTGGTTTACATAGAAATTAAATTTTTCATTAGATTTTAAGGGCTGGGGAGATAGCTCAGCAGACTAAGCATCTGCCTGGCAAGCACAAGGATCCAGGTTGAATCCCCAGTACCTCATCCTGTGCTGGTCCGGAACCTCAGTCACGCCATGCCGGTCACCGAAACCAGATGTGGTGGCATGCACTTGTAATCTCAGTGCTGAGGGCTCTGAAACTGAAGGATCATTATGAGTCCCAGCTGTGTAGCAAGACCCTGTACCAAATAAATAAATAAAGATTTTAAAAATTTTATAGTGCTAGTGTTGGAAAAGAAGTAATCTTCCACACTGAATAATCAGTGTATTCATGGTCATTATCATAACAACTTATATTAAAATGCATCAGCTTTAAAGAAACAAATGGTAAAAATACTCCTGTGTGTGCCACGCTGTTAGGTGATGCTAGAATTTGCTCCCAGAGGTGTCACTGATGACCTTTAGTTCTACGTGGGCTTAGCGTAAGATAGCACTATCCAGTGCATTTTTTGAGAAGTGATAAAATTTTATGAAATTACTCCGAAGCAAAACAAATAGACAAGAAATATAGAAGCAGTGGACTTCTGTGTTAGCTGTCACATGAGTTTGGTGTACAGACTCATTTAGCCTAGATGTGATTGAGTATGTAATAACTTGGACCATACAAAAATGATTTATTGGTTGGTGAAGCAGCAGCAATTGCAAATGGCTCAGCTTGATAAAATCAGTAATGAGAGGAATTATAGTAGGATTTTGAAAGGACTGTATAAATTTGATCAATCACATGCCTTTGATAATCTTTATATTGTAACTGGTGTCATTGTATCATGAGTTATTCTATGTCGTTGCTTATTAATACTTCTTGTTTAGTGTCTGATTCAATTCTTATTCTGTCATATCTCACATTCCTCCAAGTTTTACTTCAAAACCCATTTTGGTGGGACACGGTACCTAGCTTTCAGCCTTAACCCTCGAGTGAAAGCCTACCTGGACTCAGTATTCACAATGGGATTTCAGTTACTAAATATTAGCTCCTGAAGAGGAATCTATTAAGAGCTATAGGAGTATACACAGGAAGGTGAAACCAGAGAGACCGTGGGCTTGGAGGTCTCAATGTTCATTCTACCAAAAGCAATGAATAAACTACAGGTTAACAAGAAGGGCTGTGAGAGAGCTCTGAGTGCAACAAAGATGCAGCTGAAACATTGTGCAGCATGTGCATAAGGACCACACATAGCAATGAGACACCGGAGACCCAACACTTTCACTCAGAATCTGAAGAGACTGTCTATTTCAGAGAAGAGGTGAGGAGGAGGAGCCTCATCATCACAGATATCTCATCCCTTGCCTAAAGATCCCTGCAACCTTCCCTGGCCCTGAATCCAGCCTGCACGGCCAGCACACTGTTGTTCTCCCCCTGCCAGAGAAATGCCAAGGGTCTATCCAGCACCTGTTCCCAGCAGCTATGGCACCATGCTTTCTTGAGATAAGAATGCGTAGTGCACTGTGCCCTATTCCCAGAGCCTGAGTAGCCATTGTGCCCCCTCCATCCCTGGCTGCACCTATTCTCAAGGGCCGTGACCACCTGAAACCCCACCCATCCTACCCTGAGATGCTTTTGAGTCCTGCCCTTCCTGGGGTCTTTTACTGCAGTCCTCCAACATCTGAGCTTCTGTGGCATCTACTGCCCAAAGATGAGCATCAACACCATGCTATGCTCTGCTGCTTGTGGCCTGTGTGGCCACAGTGTTCTGCCATCCCAAATAAATGGAGCTTTTCTCTGGGCACTGGAGACCCAAGTTACTATGGCCCCTTGCCTTCCCAGGTACATCAGTCAACACTGAGCTGTTTATCATCCCAAAGGCCCCCAGTTGCCATAGCACCCTCTTCCTGGCATTGCATCTCACGCTTGACATTAGTCAGTGAAGCCCACTCCTCCTGGGACCAGACTTACCACTAGGCACACCTGTAAAGGATTTGGCTCATAGATAGACGACACCTTTGCAAGTGAGTCTTAGCCACTGTGGCCTGCCCACTCTTTCCAAATGATGGTGGTTTCCACCATGATTGAAACCAGTGTTCCTGCTTCACACTATTCTGGTCGCTACTGTATTTGTTCCCAGCTCAAAAGTACATAGCCATAACTATAAGTATGTTATGCAATCTTCTTGCTAATTTGAGATCAATAGCAAGATGGATACATGAAAGATGAAATAAATGAAGGCACATCCCAAGAAAATATTATTAAATTACTCAGGAAAAGATCAAGAGAAGAAAAACAGAAATAATTGACAGAAGGGGCAATGCTAAGTCTTCACATATTAATAATTGCCTTCAGTGTAAGGAGTTAAGATCTATAAGCAAAAAGCACAAAAATCACTGAATGTATTTAAAACTGAAAAGCATGATCCAAATGCATATCTGTACAAGTGACCCATTTTTTTAAGGATGTACACAATTGGAAAAATATTCCATGCAAATAGAAACAAAATGAATGCAAGAATAGATATGTTGATATAAGATAAAACTTAGGCAAACACTAAATCAAGACAAAAAAGGTCACTGCCCAATGACAAAGGACTTAATTTATTTGAAGGATACAAGTATTATAAATAGATATAAATATGTATCATATGTGCATAATAAATATGTGATATATTATAAATGCAATATCTTCTAAATTGGAGAACTCAAATATAAAATCTAAATATTATTAGAGTTGAGGAGAAATAGATATGAATAAAATAATAGACTGCAACTTCAATACTCCACCTAAAACAATGGATATACCATTGCAAAGGACTTTCAGTGAGGAAACATTAGATTTTTTTAACAGAATATATTTATTGGGGGGAAGAGAGTTCCTGTTTGAGAGAGGCATAGGAGGGGAGCCCTGAGTGGGTGGTCACCCTTGAACTGAGTAATGTTTTAGACCCAAAGAACTTGCCAGACACACATGAACATTCCCTCCAACAATAGCAGAATATTTACAAATATACTAAGAGCATTCTCTAGGGCTGATCTACTAGGTTGCAAAGCAAGCTTAACATATTTCAGAAGACTGAAGCCTCATCCAGTTATCTTCTGATCACATAAGCATGAAATTAGAAATCCAAATAGGAATACTGGAACACTCACCATATTTTGTGGAATTTGACATGAAGGAACAACCAATGAATCAAAGATTAAATCGAAAGAACCCCTTGAAAATAATGAAAACAGAAACACAATACTCCAAAGCACATTGTAAACTGGGATCTGAAGGTACACCTCTATATTCCTGGCTACCTGAGAAGTGAAGCAGGAGAATCAAATATTAGAGCCCATCCTGAGCAAATTCTTAAGATCACGTTGAAAATTTATAAAATGAAAAGATCAGTGCTTGATGGGTTCAATAAAAAATAAATGTGCAGCTCTGACAAGAATATTTCTAGCCACAACTGCCCACAGTACAAAAAGACAACTGTTTCAAATAAATAACCTAATACTAAAAACATGGTACCATGAAAAGGAAGAATAAGTTAAAGATAAAGTTTCTAGAAGAAAAGAAATAATATAAGAGCAGAAATAAATCCAATAAAGAATTTTTTATCCTTTCAACTATTAACCAAACTACAAGTTAGTGTTTGAGAAAGCAAATCAACATACTAATGGCTAGACCAGGAAAAAAGAGGAAATCCAAATAAATCAAATCAAATAAATAAGTAAAGAAACTCAAATGAAAATAGATGCCTAAGAAATAAAAAGGATGTTTAAAAACTACTATGAATAATAATATGCCAAGAAATTTGATAACCTGGATATAGTAGCTAATGTCCTAGAAATACAAAATCTACCAAACTGAAACATAAAAGAGCAGACAGTTTAAACAGACAAAAGATAAATGAAATTATTGAAGGAAACACTTTAAAAACTTCCAAACAGTGAAAAGCTCTCATCGAAAGGCTTCTTAGCCAATCTCTGCTAAAAATTTTAAGAAGATGCATTAATTATCCTTCTTCAACTCTTCCAGAAAAATGAAATAGAGGGAACATTTCCAAATTTAGTCTACAATGCCAGCATCGATCTATATTAAAACCAGACAGATACATTATAAAAGTAGGATCTAAATGTCAAAATCACTTGTAAGGACAAATGCAAAACTGAAACAAAGGAAAAACTCATAAATTTCTAGGAAGCCACATTCTATAACACTTCCAAAAAAGATTATACAGCCACACCAAGTAGAATTTTTCTTGGGATGTAAGATTCACTTAACTTATGTCAATCAATAAATGCAATCCATACATTAAGAGAAAAATCACATGACTGCATCAAAATAGCCAGAAAATATTTTTCAGGGACTTTAATATTGAGTCTCAATAAAAATAACTTCTCAAAAATTTACATAAGGAATAAAATGTCTACAATAAGTGTTATTTACAGAAATTCCATAGCTAAAATCATAATCAATAGAAAAAAATGGCAAGAAAGTGAAATTTGTCTTCAGTGCAAGGAAAGGCTGCTCATTGTCATTAGTTTTATCCAGCATACCATTGTATCAGGTCCTCCCAGCAGCAACAAACATAAATAAAAGTTCCAAATCATAAAGAGGAAGGGCCTGCCAAATGGCTCAGTGGATTAAATCACCTGCAAGCCAGGGCATGCTGAGATAGCGATTGAGCCTGGGCTTGGTGGTGCGCATCTATAATGCAGGTCTTGGGAAGCTATAAACAGATGGATCACTAAGAGTGCGATCTAGTAGTGAGACCCTGAACACCCTGTAGACCCTTCCCTAAAAATAAAAAAATAATAATAATAAACCAGAAAGAGGAAACACAAGGAGCCCTGCCTATAGGTAAGACAATTCTATAAATAGAAACAAACAACAACAACAACAAAAAAAAAACCTTAAAAATGAAAAACCTTTGGAAGTAATAAATAAATTTAATAATCTTTCAACATATATCATAAATCCACTCATTCTTTACACCAATAATGACTTATCTGAAAAGAAATATAAAATACCGTTATTACAACGGTACCAAATAAAAAGATGTGTAGAAGTAAGCAACATGGAGGTAAAAGTCTGTGTGCTGACACCTATAAAGCATTAAGAAAAGGAAAACAAAATACAAGAAGTTGAAAGATATCTGAGATCATGGTGTTGAGAAGAATTAATAAATGAATAAAAAATCCATGCTATGCCAAATAATATATCAAAATTCCTGTGACATTTATTTATTCAGTTAGTTAGCTAGCTAGCTAGCTAACTTTCCTCTTTCTACTTTTTTTTTTTTTGTATTTTAGGGAAGGGTCTACAGGGGATTCAGGGTCTTACTACTGATCACCCCTGTAGTGATCCACCTGTTTACAGCCTCCAAAGAGCTGGCTAGTTAGCTAGTCAATTATTTAGTCAGTCAGTTAGTTAGTTATACCAGAAATCGAGCTCAGGACCTTGCACTTAGCAGGCAGGTCCTTATGCCACAGAGCCATCTCCCCCGTTCACCTGTGATACAGAATAAATAATTTTAAAATTCATATGGAAACACAAGAGTCTGTAAAGAACCAAAGCCATTGTGGGCAAGAAGATCAAAGCTGCAGACGCACAATTCCTCATTTCAAGTGTTCTTACAAAGCTATAGCAATGAAAGCAGCAATATGGCATAAAAATAGACAACAGAACAGAATCCACAAATAGATACAAACATGTGTATTCAACTAGTTCCTAGTAACAAGTACACTAAGAAGATACAATGCCAGAAGAGCAGCTTGTCCAACAAGTGGAACTGGGAAATAAAGAAAAGTAGAAAAATCCATACGCTGGGCCATCTTTCCTTGCTGCTCTTGTGTGGGCCCAGGGAGATGGCTCAGTGGAATAAGTGCTTCCCTGGCAAGTGCAAGGGCCTGGGTTCAATCGAGAGAGAGAGAGAGAGAGAGAGAGAGAGAGAGAGAGAGAGAGAGTTTTTCTATGTAGTCCAGCTTGGCCTGCAACTTGTCATTTAGTCCAGACTGGACTAGAACTCTTTACTCCTGCCTTATATTCCAGAAATCTAGGATTAAAGTTGTATTCCACCACACCTGCTTCTAGTTTTATTATTATCAAACCTATCTTTCCGGGTGGGGCACCATCCTGTAATCCCAGAATGCCTGGCAACTAAGAAAGATTGAAAATTCCAACCCAGACTGAATAATAAGGGGCTTAGAGAGCTTCTATCTTTAAAGAAAAAAGAATTGCAAGAGATGTCACTCAGTACACAGGATGTGTAATGGGCTTACTGCAGAGAGAGAGAAAGAGAGAAAGAGAAAGAGAGAGACAGACAGACAGACAGACAGACAGACACAGACAGACACAGACACAGACACAGACACAGACACAGACAGAAACAGAAACAGAGACAGAGACATACAGAAAGACAGAGAAAGAAGAGCTAGAGGAATCTATATTGTTTTCCAGAATACCTACGCCAAATTTACATTCCTATGCAGAAAGTTCAAGAGTCCTTGTTTCTTGTAATTTCTCACTAACTCTTTCTCTTTCTTGTGGCTTTAGTAATAGCCATTCCAATAAATGTAAACTTGTTTCTCATCGTGGTTTTGATTTGCAACGACTATCATGAACAAATCAAGTAATAACAAACGTTGGAGTAGCTATTGGGAAAAAGGAACCCTTCTGCACTTTTGTTGGGAATGTAGACTGGTACCAACCTCTGTGAAAATCAATACAGAGATTACTGAAAAAAACTAGGATTAGAGGTTCAATTTGATCCAAGTGTTCCCCTTCTGGGTATTTTTCCAGAAGAAATGAAGACGTCACACCACAGCAATATATGTGCACCCACGTTTATAGCAGCACAATTTATCATAGCTAAATCTTGGAAACAACCCAAATGCCCATTAACTGAGGAATGGATAAAAAAAGTTGTAGTGTCTTTATACAATGGAGAATTACTCATCTATAAAGAAAGACAAACTTGAGGCTTTTATAAGTAAATGGATGAAGGTAGAGGTTGTACTCATAAGGGAAATAAATCAGAGACAGAGAGAGACATGCAGAGAGATAGAGAAAGAAGAGCCAGAGGAACCTCTATATTGTTTTCCATACACACATATGTATACATATGTAAATATAGTATTGTCTACCTAATGTAAGAAACTGCAAGAGTAAATGAAATATGAAAGGTACAATAGGTATAGGAAAAGGGAAAGAAACTGTGCAAAATAAATAAACAATGGGATGAGGGAAATGAGAAAAGACAGGGGAAAATTATGTATGTGTACACATAGGATAGGTTAGATGATTATACTACTAATTTCTATCAGTTTTTTGAAGGTAGAAGTTAATGCTTAAAATTTTTACTTTGTCCAATTTTACATGTTTATATCTGGTAATCTAAGAAAGAAGACAAGGCAATGTGCAATATAACAATGTGGAATACCTATCGTCCTGTTTTTGTTTCCTGAAGCTGTGTATGCTTTCTACTATCCTATCTATTATTTTGCTATTCTCTTTAAATTAGAAAAGCAACTTTCTGATGCCTACTGCTATTGAGCACCTTTCTGTGTAGCTCTAGCCACTGTTATACTTTCAAGGGCAGTGATAGTGAACTTGGAAGGAGAATACTGACTTTGCACCAGCAGACTGATAGCTCAGTGGACTAAAGCACCTGTTTAGGCAGAGCGCAGCAGCTGGGGTTCAATCCCCAGGCCTGCCGTGCCAGCCCCGCCCCTGGGGTGCACTGAGATGGCCATTGAGACTGAGCGTGGTGGTGTGTGCCTGTAATCTCAGCGCTTGGGAGGCTGAACACAGGAGAATCACTAGGAGTCCGATCTATGCAGTGAGACCCTGTAGACACCATAGACCTTGTACCAAATACATTTTTTTTAAAAAAAGAAGAAGGAATAGTGACTTTGACCTGGTATAGTTTGAGAATCCTATTACTTAATTAAAATAATACATTTTCCTCATTAAAATCAAATCTCTAAGTTAATTTATATGTGTTGCCAGTTATTTTATGCCATTCATAATACAGAAAAATGTCAGACATCTTTGGATGTATTTTACAAAATTGTCTTATTGCTTTCTGAACACCAAAGGCACTATAGTAGATAAGAACTTTACTGTACAGCACTTTCATAGAGATAAGTGGGGTCCAACAGACAATTTAAATGGCTCATAAGAGCTTTCAGTGTAGAGTGTCCTTCACAAATCAATGACTTTTATTCCATCTGGAGCAAGAAACACTGAAGCACTTTATACATCAGCCTTTTAGTGTATTTTCAAGGAGAGTCCACAAGGTACTCAACACCTGCTGAGTAAGAGTCCGCTGTGTTCTTATAGAGCCATTGTTATTTTGGCCTATTTTCCCACCAATGTTTTCATATCCTCAATCTAAACTAGACATTATAATTTAAATGACATCATGATACTACTAAAATTTAGGCTACAAAATTTAGAGATAGATAGACAAATAGATAGGTTAGATTAGATTAGATTTGGCTAATTTTAAAAGTACTCTAGAATGTTCATCATTGAAACATTCATGCATTCATTTAAAAATGTGTTTCTTACCTACCCTCTGTACTAGCATCTCAGAAAAGGATGATAATGTGTAAAATACAGATCTGTGCTTTAAACAGCTTTGCCAACCAGGTCAGGAAGTTAACTAAAGGAGTAACTTTGATAAGGCATTATGAGTATTGTTAATGAAAGAGTACAAGGCTAAATGGTTTTGTAGCTGGCAGCAAATTTATTTGGAAGGTTACGACATGCGAGAACTTAACTGTTATTCTATGTTATCAGAAGAGAGCTGACGGAAATAAAAATGAAGTTATTATGAAGGATAGATTAGTCAAGGATAAGAGAGAGAAAAACAGTGAATACAAAAGCTAAGATTATGAAAATGTTGATCATCTGAAGAAATTTTAAGCAATTATTATGAACAAAAGCATGTGGATAAGGTTGATATTGCAGGCCTTGGAGTCAAATCATGAAATGCCAGCCAGAAAACCCTCAAGCATATTATAACTATCTCACCCTCCTCTTTCATTTTTTTGCACTACACTGAAATTCAAGGGGTTTTTTTCAACCTAGGAATCTATTTCTATGTATCTGTGCTAGAATATATGGGAGGATATTTTTATTGTTTTCATTGAAAGAAATTTTCCAGGAGGCAATCTTGATTTTCAAGTGCAGAACAGACATCCAAAACAGTTTTGCTGAAAAAAAAAATTAATCATTTCCTTCACCAAAGTGGGGTAATCATTTTCCCTGCCAAAAAGTGAGACAGGTACCCGTTTTCTTTCAGCTCACTGAGGAATTTATTTTCTTCCAAAGCCTCCAACTCAGATCAGGTTTAAAACTCTGTTAAACAAAGTAAACAAAACTTTGCTGTCGCTGGGTAGTTTACACATTAACCCTCTTACAAAAGAGCAAAAGGTAACACTATTCAAAACATTCAAAGGTGGAAAATACAGGTAACTGTTCGCCACATGTAAATCTTAATTCCCCTCCATGAATGAAGTAGCACGCCCTCTAACCAGGGGAAACTAAGCATACTATAGAAGATAAAAATGGAAAGGTAGACAGAGGCCAAGCCAACAAGACCTTTATCGGCTCTACTGACGAGTTTGACTTCTCCCTGTAGGTCAGAGATCTTTATATAATTTGGACTATGAACATCTATGAGGAAAAAGAAATTTGGCATCAGTCCTTATTATGTGTTAATATATGTATTTTTAATAAAATATCTAAGGAGATAGACTAGTAATTTCACATATTTATTTTATTTTTTAAAGAGTACAAGTTAGAATTAAAACAAAAAAATTATAAGATTGTACACTTCTTTTCATTTACGTATTTGGTACAGGGTCACACTACACAGCTTGGACTCATAGTGGTCCTCCTGTTTTCAGCCTCCCAGCACGGGGATTACAGGCATATGCCACCACACGTGGACTCTGTCACTGGCTCAGTGCACCAAGTGGGGAGGGAGTGGGGCCAGCACAGCATGCATAATCAGAGATAGAACCCTGGTCCCTACGCTTGCCAAAGCAGGCACTTAGTCCGCTGTGCTGTCTCGCTGGCCCAAGATTTTACATATTTTAAACACAAAAATACAAATTTTTAAAACTCAAAGTACAAATCGCAATTAAAATCCACACAATGATAAATACAAGGTGAAAGTATCAATTCGTAACACAGTGCCATTAAGCATCTTCAAAATACTCAAAATACTGTTCCCTGCTTCCAATATATCTATCTTATTGATCTTGGCAATGTTTATTTCACTGTAATAAGTGAGGTTTTTTTGTAATTTAAACACTCACAATATCTTTCAAATATCCCTTACAGATTTTCAGATTTCTCTGTCATTTATTTTTTTCATTTTTTCCTTTAGTTGTCTGGGTAATTCATATTTTCTATCATCCTTTAATTATTAATTATTTTTAAGTACCTTGCACTTGCCAGGCAGGTACTTAAGCCTCTGAGATGTCTTCCTGGCCCATACCTTTTTTGAAATATATAGTACAATATTATTTTTGTAGTCATGCTACTATGCAATAATACCTCAGAACTTCTTATTTCCTCCTACCCTGAGCTCAGCCACTCCTCTGATCATATCCAATTTTAACAGTAAAACCTTTAAAATAGCCAATGATTTTATAGTTCATCTTCATCTTGGCTGAATAATATCTAACACTTATTATATGTGCCCTTCCTTAATCATCCACATATAACTTATTTTCTCACCCATCACCTTCAAACTCTTTATTTTTAGTAGCATCTTTCAATACTTAATATTATACTATACGTTTACTTCTACATTTCTATTTTTTTCACCAGGACATTTCTTCAAAAGAGGCAAGAAAAGTGCACAGAATTGTGGATAAAGCATAGCTCATGCCCAGTAAGAATAATCTAACTGAACTGGTATTTTACATAGTCATTGTTATTGTTAAGATTTACTGTTTTTATTCAAGTTCAAAATACCCTTTACTCAGTTTGCTTCAACTATATCATCCATTTTGTTGGTGTTAGTTATTTAGTGCCAGTTAGTATTTCCAGCTCCCAAGGAAAATTATTATTATTATTATCATTATTACTACTATCAAGAACTGAACTCAGAACTTCATGCTTGCCAAGTAGGTGCTGTACTGCTGAGCTATATCTCTGGGCCCCAAAGGAAAATTTTACTCTTAAGTTTAGTATAATATAAACTCCTGCAATTTTCCACTTTTTTAATGTGATCATTTTATTAGATTATATGTATCTTTATATACAGTTCTTTCCTGCAAGGAGTGGCTGAAATTGCAAATACTTCAGTCCTGATATAAACATCTTGCCAGTCATTACTTACTAGGCAACCCTATGCTTTGCGATACCAACACAAAGCTAGAAGTAAACACCCCATATAGTGATTGTCCAGCCCTCCTTTCCCATCCAGAAAAAGGCCTCCACCTGACCTCAGCTTCTGTCTCTTGTCTATATTTTCTAAATCCCCTCACTGCTTTTCCCTGGGACTATTGGTTCAAGGCATTTTCCAACTCTTACATATATGAGCAGCATCAGTTAATCTACATACTTCAATTTAAGTTTACTTTTTAGCAATTACCTGAAAACTATTTATATTTGTACTGTACTATGTCATATAAATAATCTATCCTCTAATGTATTTATTATGTCTTTAGGGTGAAAAAATTCAAACCCCCTTCTAACCTTTTTGCTGTTGTGGTTGTTGTTACCAGGGATTGAACTCAAGACTTTGCACTTGCCAGGCAGGTACTTAAGCTACTGAGCTATTTCCCTGGCCCCAAACTTTTTTGAAATATATAGTACATTATTATATTTGTAGTCATACTGCTATGCAATAACACATCAGAACTTCTTTTTTATGTATTTTTAATACAGGGTCTCACTATGTAGATTGGACTCCTAGTGATCCTCCTGTTTTCAGCCTCCCAAGCACTGGGATTACAGGTGTGGCCACCACTCCCAGTCTCAGTTGCCATCTCAGCGTGCCCCAGGGGCAGGGTGGGGCAGGCACTGCATGTGGAGTATCACACGTGGTCTTTGCATCTGCCTGAGCAGGCACTGTAATCTGCTGAGCTATCTGGCTGGTCTGACTTTATTTTACTATATTTGGATATTATTCTATATTGCGAGGGCTTGGGCACACCACCTGCTGGCAAGCACAAAGTCCTGAATTCAATTCCCAGACCCCCAAAAAGAAAAGACCCACACAAAAGAAAAATATGGCACCGTAATGCATGTATTTCACATTTTCTACATCTGTTCATCATGCAACAAACATTTAATTTCCATTTCTTGCGTATTGGAAGTAGTTTATCAAAAGATGAGAGTGCAGATGTCTCTTCAACATACCAATTCCAATTACTTTAAAGATATAAACAATGGTGAGATTGTTGTACTATGTGGAAGTTCTGATTTAGTTTTTCTGAGGAATATTTACACTGTTTTTGCTTACGAGCTGCACTAGCTTACGTTCCCACCAGAGGTGCACAAGGGTCTCCTCATCTCCAAATCCTCACCAGTGCTTGTCCTCTGCACATTTTATGATAACCATTCTTACTGGAGTGAAGAGATGTGTCCCCATGGTCATTATTTTATGACATAAGGCATTTTTAAATCGTCTGTCGGTAATTTGTATGGCTTTTTTGAAAAGTGACTATTTAGATTTATAACTCATGTTAAACCAAGTTATTTGATGTTTTCCTATTGAGTGTTTGAATTTCCTATATTTCTACATTTTAATCCCTTATCAGAACAAAACTTTTCTCTCTCTCTCTCTCTCTCTCTCTCTCTCTCTCTCTCTCTCTCTCTCTCTCTTTTGGTTATTTATTTACTCTGTTGACTCTTAGCGAAGCAGAACATTTCAAGTTTGGTGGTACACCATTTGTTTATTTTTACTTTTCTTACTGGGGTCTTGTCCAAATATTGATACCCACTGCAGTGTTCTGAAGCATTTATCCTGTATTTACGCTCACAGTTTCATAAGCACAGAGCTCACATGTAAGTCCTTAACCCGTTTCAAGTTAATTTTTATAACTGGTGAAAGATAGAGAAGACCTAATTCATCCTTCAGCATGTGACTATCCAATTTATTGAAGAGATTGTCTTTTTCCAAATGAGTGTACTTAGAATCATTGTCAATAACCAATTGTGTATCAATGTGTAGGCGTATTTACAGGCTTCTATTTAATACTATTTACATGTATATCCCTTTATACATCCAAACAAAGCTGCTTCTATTTCAGTTTCTTTTGATGTATTCTGAAGTGAGGTAATGAAATGCCTTATGCCTCCTGCAAACTTATAAAAGCAAAGATGGAGACGAGATTACGGCAGCAACCACTACTGTTATTCTTCACACTACATCTAAAGTGCATTCCTAATCTCCTCCTCAAATACCTCTTTTAAGAATTCTTGCTACCCTTATCAAGCATGCACTTCTACACTACTCAAGTTTACTGAGGATCTTCAGCAAACTTACAAGTCTACTCTGATATAGCTTACTTCAGTTTAATTGAGAAACCAACAAATAATTGCTGATCTTAATGAACACATTTTCTCACATTTTAAAGTCAATTTTACTTTCGTAATACTGTCTCACTGAGCCACCAACTTGAATGCTAGCAGTTCTAAATCTAATACTAATGTGCCCTGAGACTCATCCTTTAAGACAAAGAGGCCAACCAACAAAGGTAGAAAGTGATATATTTTAAAAACAAAACAAAACAAAAAAAAAAAAAAACAGATTACTTTGGAGTTAGAAAGGGAGATTATTCCTGTTTGGGAGGATCCCAGGAACCTTCATGTTTAAACAAGATGTTTCCATTTGTCTTCAACAAAAGTTAACCACAATGGAGTAACATTAAAATAGCTAAATAAAAAATCCTTCAACATGGATTTGTTTCCTTGGTGTGAGTTCTATATATCTACGAAGATATTTTTGTCTCATGAAGATTTTAATAACTATACACACATATGCCATAAAAAAGCTATTGACACTAAACACCAAAGATATTAAATGTTAATGAGTCTAAATAGAATTGAATATATTTTCACCAAAGACTACCAATATTTAAAGATAAGAAGGATTGTTTTCAGGTTATTCTGCCTTAGGAACTATTGGTGTTTCTTATTTATCACTGTGAAAGTTTTCATGACGAGGAATATAAGCGCTGCCCTGGCATTTATACTGCTTGATACACTGCGTCAACTGAATTCAGAAGCTTAGCTACGTGACTCAAGGTCCCACATCCTAGGGTGCAGAGGACATGCCCTAGGGTGGTGGTTTATGCCCTAGGGTATTGTAATTGTTCACATATTGCATCAAGTTGAGAAGCTGAGAAGCTTAACCAAGTGACAGTTCTACACCCTAGGCTGTAAAGGATGGATCCTAGGGAGGGTAGTGTTCTTGCAACATAGGGGAGAAAAAGAGGCTTGCTTTACCCACCTTTTGCTCTTGTTGCTTTTGCTGTCTTCTGCCTCCATGGACTGTTGCCACTCACTGTGCCACCCTGCCTGGGAGCCAGATGATGACAGACACAAACTGTGAGCTAAATAAACTTTTTCTCCCTTAGTCTTGAGAATTGAGCATTTTGTTTTAGAAATGAGAAACATAACTAAGACAGCAGCTAAATTTGCTTTCACACATTCCAGGGGTTATAGATCAGCAGTTTAAGTGGCTGCCTGGCAAGTGCAAGGACGGAGATTCAATACCCGGTACTGCATGTTGTGCAGGCCCTGGAACCCGAGGTGCGCTGACCCAGCCACGGAAAGCTGGTATGGTGGTGGTGCATGCTGGCAATCCCCACAGTGAGGTGGTTGAGACAAGAGGATCACTATGAGTCTAAGCTGGGCAGTGAGACCTTGTACCAAATTAATTAATTAATTAATTAAACTAAAATTTTTTTTAAATTATGAATCAACATGTTTATTTCAGAGGTACTCTTGCCTTCAATGTATCTCTGGAAACATTCATTCTGAAAGTTGTTTCCTTCTTTAAATGGATTCCTGTGGTGAAAGAACAAAGAAATCCTGCTCAATTAATCAACTCTAGCACCTTACTAATAATGAACGATGAAGAAGGCAAGACAGTAGTTAGAATGTCAAGGAATGCAGTGGATATCTTAAATAACAGATATTTATTTGTTTTTGGAAACTGTCAAATTTCAACATGATAGATGTTATGTTTTATGTTTAGATGACCCCGAAAGCCTCCTGCAGTAGTAGGACTTTTTATAGAGGTGGATGAATCTAGAATATATGATTGATTAGCAATGCTGGGATTACGGGTGCTGGGATTAAGGGTGGATGATTGTTGGATCAGTCCACTAATCATATTGACACCATCCTAATCCTGGTATACTGGTTATAATATAGGGAACAGAAAAAGGCTTCTCTATCTCCTCTCTTGTTGCTTCTTCTGTATCCCACTGTTATGAAATGTTGCCTCCCTGTCATGTGCCACCCTACCTGTTTATCTTCCAATTATGTACTGAAACTTCTACAAACTGTGAGCTAAATAAACCCTTCCCCCTTTAACTTGGGTGTGTGGTGTTTTATTTCAACAATGGGAAAAGTAACTAAGACAATAGAGCAGTGAAAAGGGAGAAGTGCACACTCTTAATGCATCTCAGATTTTAAGAGTTCTCTAGTAAGGGTTCCTGGGAAAGAAAAAGCAAGAGGCAGGAGGAAAGAGAACAAACACATATGATTACCAAACCTGTTTCAAAATATATTTTAATACATCATTAAATGTTGTAAAAATAATAACTTAGGATGATTTGATAGAGATGAAATCGGCGGCCAATGTAGATTAGGTAAATTGTGTGGTCCAAAAGGATGCGCCTCCCTGATATTTGTGCATTTGAACCCTCACTCCAGGAGTACTGTTAGTAGGAGGTGAGACCTTTTGGAAAGTTATTAGTTGGTCATAAGGGTGTAGGCTTTGGGAATAACATTGGAGCCTTCGTGAACCTTCATGAACCTTCATGAAATACTCATGCCTCCACTAGGTGAAGACACAGCTACAGACTATGAAGCTGGAAATGGACCATCACCAAACTCTGTATCTTGAATGGCCCAGCTCCTGTAAGTGTGAGAAATTAATATGTGTGTTTATGAGTCTCACAGTCTTTTTTGTTAAAGCAGTCTGAGCTGACTGTAACAGTGGACAAGGAATTTATAAAACAGGTATCATATGAAATTCAAGCAAGAGAAAAGCTCCAAGGAAGGAACCAGGTTGGAGCTTTCTAGGGAAGAGAAGAAATCTGTGCTTAT
>NW_004524704.1:6165019-6165968 GCF_000260255.1 Octodon degus
GCCAAGTCTCAATTGCAGTCTCAGTGCACCCCAGGGGTGGGGCCGGCACGGCAGTCCCAGGGATCCAACCCCAGACCCCTGTGCCTGCTTGCAGGCCCTTTAATCCGCTGAGCTATTTTGGCTGGTCCTTCATTTAAATTTTTTTTTAACTTTCTGTTGGAACAAAGATGATGTCTTTGGTAGAAACCTTTCTTCACACTTTCCCAAGCTAATAATATACAGTACAATGCTGTCATGCTGAAGGGCAGTGACCTCAAAGCACAGGCCCTGGTTGCTCCATTTCTCAAGGGTTATCACTCATCTACAGTGTGCTGCCCTGCTAAACTGTGGGCTCAGCAGGTTAAGTGCATTAAACACATTCCCAACTTCTGATATTGTCAGTTTACTTTGGGCTTATCAAGACCTGCCCCTCCTCATCAGAGAGTACCTCTACTTGTATTAAGAAATTGGAAATTGATGAAAGAAAAAGTTCTATATATTGTAATAAAATAAAACTTATATTATAAATATCTTAAGGACCCATAAGCCTTTTAGCAATAACGTCTTAGCACATAATATAGTATAAAATAATACTTTTGATGGAAGTGTGATTTTCATGTGCAGAAATGGAAAGTATGGGCATTAAAATGGATATAGGAGAAAAAGAATCCCCTCCAAGGTTCATGTGTCCAAGGCATGCACTCCATGGGGTGGCACCCTTGAGGTGATGGAAACTTGGGAATCTGGGGTCCAAGTGGAGGAAGCAGATCACAGGAGCTGTGCTACTGATGTACATAACTTGGTTCTCTGTCTCTGTCTCTGTCTCTGTCTCTGTCTCTGTCTCTGTCTCTTTTTCTCTGTCTGTCTCTGTCTCTGTCTCTGTCTCTGTCTCTCTTTTTCTCTGTCTGTCTCTGTCTCTGTCTCTGTCTCTCTTTCTCCCCTCTCTCTCTCCCCCCATCCCTCTGTTTCT
>NW_004524704.1:6166463-6186475 GCF_000260255.1 Octodon degus
ATACTTACCAAAATCCTACCTCTAAATGTCATGACACCCTAAATTAAGATTTCAACAGATGAATTTTGAGGAGAGTCAGACATTCAATGTATAATGGATAAAGTAATTTTGAGGTGACAACTTAAAAATTAAGTGAAGATTCTGAGTAGGAAGCTGGATACCTGAGTTCAGAATTCAAGAAAAATATTTGGACTGGAAATAAAAATTGAGAAATCTCAGGGACAAATGATATTTAATGACTTCTGACTAAATTTTAGGACTAAATGACTCAATTATACAGTAAATCTATTTAGAAAAAGAATACCCAAGATTGGGCCTTGAAATATTGCAAAATTTAGAGATCACAGAGAATAGAAATACCAAGAAAGAGAAGAGTGGCAATAAAGAATAAACTAATGTGTCTCCAAACCTAACTGAAGCAGAGTGTCCAACAGTGATGAATATTCTTACATAATTTAAGTGCTGAGAATTGGTCACTAGATTAAGCAATGAGGAAAGTACTTTGGCAAGCTGGATTTGAATGGAAAGGTAAAAGTTAAAACTTCATGAAATTAGGGTGGAGGAAAAATCGAGCTGACTTAGTGAAGGTTGACACCTCTGGTCTGTAAAGGGGGGCAAGGAAATGGGACAACAGCTGGAGAAGGTCCTATCAAGAAAAAGCTTGCCTGAGTTGGAAAATAATCTAATCACAAACTGTTGGCAGTGGCATCCTAGAGAGCCAGCTGTGGTGACACACAACTGAAATCTCAACCCTTAGGAGGCTGAACCACGAGGATCTCCATGAGTTTGAGACCCAACTGGGATCACAAAGGTAGCAATCTTGTGTATTAAGGGCTTAGCCATAGCTTTAGGAAAGAAAGTTGGGTATGTAAATGCCATTTATGACAAACTTGTGGAAAGTCTTTTCCAACTGAAAGAGAAGGAAATTTTACCAGTTTAAAGCTCTGAAGGAAGTAGTTGTCATTATTTGTGGAGAGACAATGTTTTTAAAAGTCATCTAAAGGAGGGGGAAAACTAAAGCACATTTTCCTATGTGATACATGGGTCAGTAAAGAGCGTTTGAGATTAGCAGATATTTGTTTTAGATTAGCAGATATTTGATATCACTAGGTAGAATATTGCAAAAATATTTTGACAGAATGTCTCCTGGATGGATTTTAAGATGATCAGATACATGTGAACATAAGCACCATGAACACTAGAGGCTAAGGGTGCTGCCATTACTGGTACTTAACAAGGTGCAATGTTCATCAAAGTGGGTGGCCCAAGGAGGATGCAGGGTAATATCGTTTCATTGAGGAGGTCATAAAAATGAGATAAACTTATGAAATAAAGACTTCTAGAAGAAACAAAGATCTCAGATTGAATCATAGACTGTTTGGGATGATTTGAAATCTTTAATAAGCTACATAGTGAGACCCTGTACCAAATACATTAAAAACAAAATAAAATAATAAAAATAAGGAAAATAACATAAGCAACACTTTGAAACAGGTAACCAGAGAGGGTTACAGAGAACGAACAGTGTTAAGTAGAGGGTCACAGCAGCAGGAGCAGCAGAAAAACACTCTTCTCTCTGAATAATTCAGAAAACAAACAAACAGAAAAAGGTGGAGACAAAAACAGAGGAGAGGTACCGGGATTGAACTGTGTTCTCTGTTTGTGAGAAAAAAAATGCAAGAGCAGTAATCACTGTTTGAATAATTCGACAATCAGATGGAGGAGACAGGCATGTGAATGAATAGTTAATGAAGTACGATAAAGATAAATATGCAGGAAATGTTTTCTAGACATAGAGGCAAAGTTGAAAAAGATAAATAAAAACATAAGGACCAATCTCAAATGAAAAATGTGTCATGATTTATGATTTTACATGCTGAGAAGATACATTTGGTTTAGTAAGTAGAGAGAACAGCTGTACATAGCGGTGCATGTCTGTAATCCCAGCACTCAGGAGAATGAGGCAGGAGGACTGCTGAGAGTCCAAGGTCAGAACTCCAGAGTAACTCTGGTCTACAGAGGAGGAACCTTTCTCAAAAAAAAGGAGATGGAACAGTGATCATAAAGTTAAAAAATGATAATATGACATCTCAAATAGTGATGTTTTATGTTAGACTATGCACATGTGATAGAAGGTTGATGGTAGAGATTAAGGCTGAATTTGTAACTTGAAGACAGATATCATAGGCTAAATATTAAGTTAAGGAATCTGGACTTCTGTAAATAAAGGAGAGTCCCTGAAAATGATCAGTGTGTACTTTGCAAGTTTTGTGGATGTCTGTGTGCGCATGCAGCGTGGGCACATGTGTCTGTTTATGGCAGTTATGACGTTTCTTTTGTGACTATGTATTACTGTTTGCTCATTTGTCCATGAAGTGAGTAACAGTATAAAGGGGGATTACAGTTGCAGTAGTTTTCCCCATTAGCAGAGTAATTTTTTTTTTTTTTTTTGTATTTTAGAGAAGGGTCTACAGGGTGTTCAGGGGCTCGCTACTAGGTCAGACTCAGTGATCCACCTAACAGAGTAAAATTAACCATCTGTAATAGTAATCCAATTGGCCTTATTCTGGTTACAATTAAACAAATGAAGATCATTAAGAATTCTATGGAAAAAATAAAACTATAGCAAACATGATTTAGAGTACTCCTTGAACCCAGTTCTACATCTCTATAGTACAAGGTTAATCGTATTGATCTCACTGATATGACTAGGTTTCATTCAAAGTCTAAAATATGAGAGGTTTGCTATGAGAAATAAAGGAAAATCATAAATAACACTTCACTATGAATAAGTGTATGTTGACAATTAATTACTGTTGTCCATCTTTCCATCTCAAGAATGAAATGTAAAAATCCAGTTACTCAAGAAAAAAGTTGGTAAAAACAATAATAGTCAACATTCAGAAGGCCAGCAATTATATGGACTATTAAGATATCTAAAGAGAGAGCAGGTATCATAGCTGGCTGGTCTGGTTGACTTAGACTTGCTAACTTTCATTTCTTATTGACTGTATTTTATTTTAGCTCAGAGGAACAAAACCCAAACTTTAAGACAAAGCCAGCAAGTCTTCCTCTGTGTGTATATTTATATGACTTTGTGACAAAAACCACAGATTTCAGTAGGTACACAAAGTTTAAGTGGTGTCAGCTCAGGCTGGAAGCCCATGTGAGAGGTACTGAAGCCAGAGAATGTCAGAGCACAAAACCAGGACAAAAGTACTGCTCAGTGTCTGCAGGGCTGGCTGGCACCAGCTTGCTGTTTGAAGAACCAGCAGGATCTGATTGAAACTTGTCTTCGCTTGGACTTGGGATTTATGCCAAGAACAGGAAAGGATCAAATCCAGAGATTTGGCTGAAATATTTGCATCGTAAAACTCACAGGAAACTCTGTTCACTGTTGGCAAACTACAGAGCCAGATCATTAATCACTTTGAGGTGTTTTCCACTGTCCTAAAAACACCCTGCTTGTAGCCACTTTGACACTCAGCTGCTTTTCTGTCATGCAGGGAGGCTATTGTCTGCTTTCAGCTTCTTCAGCTTCATTACCCCTCATCATTCACAAGGCACCTAAATTCATATCTAGCACAGAACTTTCCATGAGCCCTTTGTTCTTTCTTTGGAGATCAACTAATGAACATCCAGGGTTTTCCATTTTAAGGTTGATAAAAGCATGATGCAGAAATTAAAAGATTTCATAAAGTCACCAGTATACTTGAAGTTTATAATTTGGTATCGTTGAAGCTTTAAATCTGTAGAACATGGTATCAGAAATAGAAAAGCATATATTCAGTTTATGGAGGTCAAATGTGTACATATTTATGTTAAAATTATGTTTTTGTATTGAGTAGTGGTGAAGATAATTATTAAAAACTCAAGCATGTGAGAAATATTCCTTGGGGCCGCAATCTTTTCTTCTACTTCTACATTTTCTTCCTAGACTGGAAAAATGGGTGAGTTCAGTCCCAGTGTAATGACACCTAAGATGCTCTCTAGATCTTAAACTAGTATTTCAATTAGATGGATTTTCTACTGTTATTGCATGAATAGTTTTTCTTAGTGAGGTCTTCGTCAACTCAGGTTGCTCTTGTAGACACTGGCATAAATTGGGGATCATTTTGTTAATTTTATTGAGAAACAAATAGCAATGAGATAGTTTCAAAATAGGTCAGTAGGACAAGTTACAATAATTCATACATTGCATATTGTTGTCTCTGTAGTGGTTATTCATAGTATAAGATGCAGACATGATATCCTGTCCAAACACTATTAGTACAGATCTTTCTTCTCATTGAATTAAGAGAAAGTAGCTGTGTATCTATCCTATTCTGTATATACAGATATAAAATGGTCTTTCATTTGCATCCCCTTTTTTCATTTAGTTTTGTAAGATGGGCATTCCACTGCCATTTAAATATTGTAGGTGTGTGAATTCAGTAAAATAATCCAATATAGTCCAGTGAGGATCTTAAAAACAACAAATGTGCATTCCTGTGTGTCTTGGAGCCAGAGAAAGGCCAAGATCAAGTGACCAGCGTATGTGTGGCTTGAAGGTCCTTGTTCGCGTGGACAGTGCATTCATGCAGTATCCTCACGTGGTGGAGAGGATCACACAACGCCCTGGGTTGTCCCTTCTGCAAAAATGAATCTCATTTATGAGGTCACCGCCCTCATGCACTAATCATTTCCCACAGGCAAGTAGCACATAAAGTAACATTAGGGATTGGACTTTCACCTACGGATTTTGAAGGAACACGAGCATTCAAACCACTGCATGTGGCATCCATGCCCTGAGGTTATGAACTGCTTCTTATCAACAATTGAACCAGCAGAAATAAAAAAGTACATTCTTCTCTTCTCTAGATGTAAATGGTAAGACTTCAGAATAAGGTTTGTAAACTTACTTGGAATCAAGTAGTAATCTATTAGAGAAAATAATCCAGTTGCTTAAAATTGACTGACAATGACTGTATTTATACACACATCCGTGCCTATAACAACTAAAACTGAAAAAAGTAAAATAATCTACATAAAATCACCCATTTTGTAGCTAAATTCTGAAACCTAGGTGTTCCAGTTCTAAGACCAACATCATTCTCGCCCCCCCTGCATCTATAGACTGGCATTGCTACTTGATTTTGCATCTAGCCAAGACTCTGCCACCATCTCATGATTTTCCTCTCTGCTACGGTGATAAATGCCTTTGAAAGCTATCGTTTGTCAAGGGTTCTGAAAAAATGAACAAGATAATTGTTTTCGCTCTCAAAAAACGAAAGGGCCTTGTGGAACATAGCATGGAATAAGGACACGTAGGTGACGCTCAAATCCAATCAGATGTATCAGCCTCCTCCTCACATCTTGAAAGCTATGCTGTCATGTCAGGATGTTACTGAGCTCTTAATCTCTCCGAAAGAGGTCATGATGTTGACTTCTTGACTCCCCTTAGGCAACTGCCCCATAGTATACCTTTCAATAAGCCCATAAGTGAGAAGACTCAAGTAAACCTCAGCAGTAGACAAAGGCATGAAGATTTAAGGTAATGACACCGCCACCATTGAGAAGAGGTCACATGCAAGTCTTTTAACATCAAAGACTAATATGACATCTCAACTCTTCTTTCCATTCTCTGAAGTTATGATTTCTTAGTCTCACTAAACTATAATTTTATTGCACACAATGGATGATGGGCATATTTACAAGTATTTAGCAAATATAAAAATCAGACCTGAATTCCATACCTCATCAACTTAGTATTCAAATAGTGTCTAATACACCAAGAAGAACAACACCACACAAGAGTCTGAGAATATAAATCTGAAAAAAGAATCAGGATGTGGTTGTGTCCACATGGAATGTAATCATGGAATGTCCTGCAAACATGTACCAATAAAAGCAAAATGTTTAAAAAGTAAACACTCAAAGGGAAAAAAAGGAAAAACAAACTGAAAGAAGAGTTGCTTTCTCAAACAGATTCAAAAACGTAACAATTTTAAAACACAGATTTCAAAACTTGCAGGTAACCAAAGTTCAGAACTAAAACTTACATTTATTAATTAATTCATAAGTAAGAGAAGCAGCAAAAAACATAAGCCTTTCTCTCCTGAAGCATAAATTAACTCCAGAGATCAAATGCCTCCTAAGGAAAGATTTCATTCATTATTGATGCAAAATTCCAAATCGCAAAATTGGCAGGCAAAATTAAGAATGAATATGTATAAATTACTACATTTTTATATGTGTAAAATGAGATATTGATCATTTGTTTTTAAAAAGTTTATTCCACACAGATGGAAAATAAAGCACTAGTCTTTTGAAGTTTCATTCTAATGCATTTAACAATATGGAGCTGGATGTGGAAGTGCATCCTGGTGATTCCAGCACTTGGGAGACTGAGGCACAAGGACCACTGGGAGTTCGAGGGCATCTTGTACTACATACTGAGTTCAAGATCAGTGCAATCCATGTAGAGAGACCCTGTCTCAGAGAGCAAAACAACACAAATATAGATCACCTGTATAAATCATATATGAAAAACAACTTTTATACAAGGATTGCAAAACTGAAAATTCAGTACTGTAGAATTAATAGGAAAATGTGTTCCAAGCTACCTTTTGATCAACAGAAAAAATATTCCTTTTGTTGCGTAAACTCTTCTAGAATATGAAATAAGAATGAAATTTTTAATCTTCATAAAGAATTGGATGCCAAAATTATTCACTCATGCATACATAAAACTCTTCATAGTCTCATATTTATACTATTATATTTATAGTATTAAAATTTAGATAAATTTAGATATATATAAAGCAGGGACAAAGAACCTTCTTTAGAGAAGAGTGCCTAAATTGCAACCCCAAGCCCACTTATTTATCACAAAGTACCAACCAGGCATCTGAATTAGATAGAAATGTTATAGGCAGTCAGACAAGGCCAGGCCCTCAATTCAAACTGAATACTAAGATTTCAGTTTAGAAAAAAAACAGCTCATATATTAACATCACTTGTCTCAAAAGGAAAATAACGTGCTTGGCATTGGTTCACCACTGCTGGTATAAAGCTTTTGATGCACAAAACAAACCTTAGCTCAGTTGTAGTCTTCTCCTCCTTCTCCCTGTAATTTCAATTACTTCTTCCTTTAGGCCATTTAGAAACTTAACTGTACATTACTATTCATATTGTTCTAGGCATCTGAATTAGATAGAAATGTTATAGGCAGTCAGACAAGGCCAGGCCCTCAGAACGACCCAGTATGGAAGGCCAGATACCTTGCAACTGTGAGAGAGACGGGCTCTCCCACTGTGGGCACATCCTCAAAGCAAAAGATCAAACAATTGCATACCTCCCTATAGAAAAGAACCTCATATTGATATTCTAAATAGATCTCTATCACCTACCTTGAGTGAAGCCAGGCGGAGGCACTAACCCAAGCCCCATAGGAAAGAGCTTGTTCTGAATTCCTGCCTGCTTAGTAAGTGACTCACTTCCCCATTTGATCCCAGATTTAATCAATTTTACCCAAGAAATTGGTACCTCACCTCTTGATTTTGCTCTAAAATCCCGAAAAAAGGCAGATTCTCTAGCAGCCCACACAGATACCCTTCTGTGCCTCTCTCAGACAGATTTCTTTCCCTCAGTAAATACATTCTGCTTTTAACCTACCTTGTTCCTAAAATTCAATCTTTGGTTTTATAGAACATGAACTCATCCCAGGTTTCTTTCAGGTTGGGAGTTTCATTTCCCTATATCAGTATCTTTTACAGAAATTTATGTAAACTATGATTTATTTCAACTTAAGGTATCCTTACCTCAGAGTGAAGTCAAATAGATTTTATAAGACAGTAGCATCTGAGTTCTTATTAGTTTGTAATTCTCTTTTGTCTGTGAACATCTAAAATAAAAATCTTGGAGACAGAGTAGCAGAGGGGCAGGGTTGAAATGGGATATATAAGTTTCCTTCCAAACAATGATTCAGAGATCATCCAGTGATTTACAAGCGTTAGGACCATGGGCTGAGAGAAACTACAGAGGCAGCTTATAATTTATCAAGTCTGTGCACGTCTTGAGAAGTAACTCCTAAGTTTCCAGGACCTTATCAAAGCAAGATAAAATTATAACTATTTCTGTTTATTGAATATAGTTTTAACCTTGATCATATCTCTTCATCCTTATAAATAGTATCAATTAAGGTAGTATTTTCACGTATTTGTTATCTAGAACCATTACAAAACTCATTTATACTAAAATAGTTTTTGAGCCTGTGTTAACTTTTTTATCTAGACTAATGTGAATTTGGAAAGCCTTTTGGAAAAGAGGCCAGCAATTAGGCTGTGCTATATTTATTTCACCTTATTATCATTCTGTCCTGCACTTGAGAGGCCAGAAAAAGGACCTGGAATAGTGCTCACTGCGTCCTGTTCCCTCAGGTGACTTAGAGATGATTGCACCAGACTGGAGTCACAAATTTTGCGTAAGTGTCCAAACGATACAGCTGTAATTTTAGAAACAGCAGAAAAGTTGCCCTCTCCTTGTTCTTCAATTAGTTAGAATGTTCTGGGCTGGAGATCTACTCAGAGCAATCCTTCATGCCTAGTTAGTTTTGCTTGTCAATTTATGTGATAGTTCTCTGGATGCCAAAAGAACATGTCAACCTTGGAATGTGATTTTATAAGAAGCACATTTAACTTTTGTATTTTCATTACAGCTGAAGATTTCTAAATTGGTTTATGATGTCAAATGTTCCATTTTGTTTGAAAGGGCTTTTATGCACTTAATAGTGAATAAAAAGGGTTAAAAATAATCCTGTGTACGCAACAATCCACAGAATTAATTGATGGGCTTTCAGGCAGGATCTGCCTTTGAGTGTCAACTCAACTTGTAAAAATCTCTTGGACTCTTAAACTCTTAGGTCTGTATAATCATTTATAGACATCAGATTAGAATCCCATGGAGTGCTTTGGAAATTTATTTACATAGACTTTATTCCAGGAAAATCTCATCATGTCAGTTTGATAGCTAAAACAGTGTGTTCAATGTTCCAGGCAATTGCCTGCTAACATGAAATCTTTTACACAGTATAAAAAGCATGACCACTGAATGTTCATTAAAAAGACAAGGTTTTTATTTCCTTCTTGAAATTGTCTAGTATAGTTGTATGTACTGTATGTAAGCTCCTAGTTCCAAAGAATTAAGAACAACACAGGGCTTAGATACCATCTAATCTATACTCTAATTTTCATATATAACAAGTAGGCCGAGGGCAGCCAGATAGCTCAGCAGATTAAAGCACTTGCAAGCAGGCACAGGGGTTGGGGGTTCGATCTCTGGGCCTGCTGTTCAGGCTCCTCCCTCGGGGTGCTGCAATTGAGACTGGGCGTGGTGGTGTGTACCCATAATCCCAGCACTTTGGAAGCGGTAAACAGGAGAATCACTACAAGTCTGATCCAGCAGTGAGACCTTGAACACCCTGTAGGCCATTCCCTAAAACACAGGAAAAAATAAAAATAAAAATACAAGTAGGTCTAAAGGGTGGAAAGCAATTAGTATGGTTATACAGATAGTGCAAAGCTATGAATAGAACACAACTTCCTCTTTCTAGTGCTCTTTCAATTTCACCGTAGATCTTACTATGTCTAACAATCTATAACTGTTAGGGTCCAAGATTGTAAAGTTTCAATCTCCAGTTCTGATATACTAACTATAAAAGAAGAAGAATTATCTTTTCATGCAAATGAAAACTAGATAAAGAAATGAATTGTGCATATATAACTCTTTTTTAAAAAGCTCATCATTGCAAATAATTAATCATTTGAATTCTAATAAAATTGGAGTTCAAAAAGGATGATTATTTTTGTTTTATTGAGGCAAAGTTTTAGTATACAGTGCTGGATGGCTCTGAACTCAATATGTAGCCTAGGCTGGCCTCAAATTCACAGTGCCCCTCCTGCTTCCAAGAGTCAGGGTTACCCATGTGCTGTACTATGCATGACAAAAGGGTGATTGTTAAGCACAAAGGGAAGATGACCTGAAAAGAGGAAAAGTAAGTAGGTATCTTGAAATGTTATTAAAATGTAATTAGCCAATGAAACCCTTGAAATGACAGAAGAAAATTTATAACAAATAACTTCCTTATCGTCTTTCAGTTTATTATATTATACTCTTACATTATAATTTATTTATTTATATTTTATTTATTCATTTATTGGTACTGGGGATCAAACTCAGAACCTTGTGCTTGCCAGTCAGGCCTTATGTCACTAAGCTATAGCCCTGGTCCTCTTACATGATAGTTTATCTTTATTTATTTATTTATTTATTTATTGGCAGAACTGGGGATCAAACTCAGGCCCTTGCACTTGACAGGGAATCGCTTATTCCACTGAGCCATCTCGCTGGCCCCTTACATTATAGTTTAAATGTTATGTTACCCAAAATATTCAGTAAGCAAAGAATTTTTTTTTAATTTTAGATTTAAAGAAATTAAATGTTCATTTTGGAACATTACTTTGACCACAAATCATCCAGATTAACTTGGATTCAAATTTATTGTAAGTTAGATTTATTCTAAATTAGACTTTCATAGCAAGGAGTTGGAATACAAAAGAGTTTACTTAGTTAAATGCAACAAAAGCTGGTACTCTTTTTTTACCTGTTAAGCAGCACAAGTAAATATTTTATTTTAACTTTATATGACTTAAAACTAACAAGCATAAGTCATAAGTCATTATGACAAATCTAATCCCGTCCTACCTTTTAAAGATTTGTGTTCAGGCTATCTCTATGGCTGTAATTCTAAAATAATCAATCTGAGAAAAGTTTCTGTAGTTCAAAATACAAATCTTTATACAAATTTTCAGGAAAAAAATTACAACTACATACGAAATGTTGCATAAGTGAAAAAAAGGAGTCAAAATAGTCCCTGAAAGACAGTTGAAGTTTTTAACTGCAGCTGTGCTGAGTTAAAGATTCAAACTGCAGAGCTATATTTTCAGTAATAGATAATAGTAAGATATAAAAGGAAGAAAAAGAGTATAACTGAGTTTTCCAAATTCCTTTAGTTTTATTTTGAATTATTTTTCACTAACAAAAGCATTCAGCTACAGAATTGTTTAACTTCATTTGTCACATCTAATTATACTAACTTTAAGAGAGATGTATGTTATTTGCATGTTATTGTACAGATACCAGAGAACAAATTTCAAATGTATTCTTCCTTTTCCTTTCTCCTTCTTTTCCATCGAGTTCATGCAACTGATGAAGAATTTGTGTATTATCTTAAGGGAAAAAGGAAGAAATTTGTATATTCTTGAATTTAATTTCAAAGAGGTATTTTTAAAATGATCATTGCTAATATTTTTGTGTGCCTCACCCTCCCAAAATTAAAAGTACTTGGATTGAGGACAAGTTTGACCCACCATGCCTACTTATCACTAATTCATTCATTCAATTTTTTTAAAAAATACTAGCATTAGCCAGTTGTGGTATCCTACATCAGCATTCCCTGTCTTTCTCTATTAGGCTGAGGCAAGGGGAACCCAAATTGGAGCTGCAATTGGAAAACCAAGAATTTTACAAGATGGTGTTTCTCAAAATAAAATAAGAAGTGAAAAGGATTGGAGATGGAGCTCAGTGTAAAGCCCTCAATTCAACCTCAACACTCAAATAATAATAATAAGATAATTTTTTAAAAAAAACTTACCAGGCTTCTCACCTGCCTTGTTTTTGTTGTTGTTGTTGTTTGGTGGTTTATTTCTCTCATAGCTTTTGCTGCCTACACATATTAAACTATTGTGCATTTACCTCTTTCATCTGTAAATTGAGAGGATAAGCAGTTAAACTAATACTGTTTATAGCCATGTTTCCTGTATACTAATAATGCCTGAAGCTTAGTAATAATTCATTGATAGCTAATGTTTGGAGAGTAAATTACATAATATTGAATTATTTTTAAATTATATTTCTGGGCTGGGGAGATAGTTTAGCAACATAAGAACTTGCCTGGCAAGTGCAAGGACTCAAGTTCAATCCCTGGTACTTCATGCTGTGCTGGAGCCTGCTGTTCTGACCCCAGAATCAAGCATGATGGCACAAGCCTGTAATCCAGCACAAAAGAGGTTGAGGCAGGAAGATCACTATGAGTCCAAACTGTGTAGGGAGACCCCATATCAAAGAAGACTAAAATTATATTGCAAAGTATAGACATGCTTAATAATATTAAATAATATTAAGTGAGGGCCAGGGAGATAGCTCCGTAGAGTAAGTCCCTTCCTGGCAATCCCAGGGTCCTGAGTTCAATCCCTGGTACCACCAAAAAAAAAAAAAAGTAAAATATTGAGTGAAATTTTGAAATAAATAAATTTTTAGAAGGTAAATTATATTGTAAAAATATACTTAGAGCATCTATAAGTTTGACTTACCTAAGCTTACCTTCCAATTTTCACATTTTCTTCTCATCTACAATTTTGCATTTGTTACGATGTTTAAAGGAGAAATTTTATGGATAAATAGATAGTGTTGTGGAGTCTATCTTGAAAAATAAGCGTGCACTATAGTATTATTGACTATACTCAGCATACTGTGTATTAAGACTCCAAAGCTTATTGCTCTTGTAATTAAAAGTTTGCAATCTATCACTAGTATTTCCCTAATCTTTCATTCCTCGAGTTCATGGTCTCATAATTTAACTCTGGGTCATATACTTTGGCTTCCACATCTGAGTGATATCATGCTGTTTTCCTGTCTACATATGCTTTATTTTGGGAATGTCCTTCCCATTCATCCATGATCTCAGAAATTTCAGGGCAGTCATCCTTGTTAATGTTGAATATTATTCCTTTCTATAAATATATATATATATATATGTTTACATTTATGGATACATAAATATATCACTTTTATTTCCCATCTATACATCTATGGACAACAACACTGCTTTGATAATTATGACTAACAATACAATAGGCATGAAAATACTTTTATCTCTTTGAGGTACTGATTTTATTTCCTTCAGTATATATCTACAGGCAGAGTTGCAAAGCAAGGATGTCTGTCCTCTCTGGCCATGTCTATTCAATGCAGTACTGGAGCATGTCCTAGTCAGACCAGTTAGGTAGCAAAAATACCTATTCTGCTAGTTAGCTGATATAGGCAAATTAAGGTTCTTGAAAAGAATGTAAACTTAGAAATCAGCACAATGTAAAAATTCTTATTATTAAAAATTAAGATGGCAGAAACATCTTAAATATTAAGATGACAGAAGAGTCATGTGCATCAATTCTTCATCTTTTATAAACTGGCAGTAACAGACAATATTCAAAGTTTGAATTAGAAATGGTTTTGAAGAACCTGAAGATTTCCAGAGAGACCTGGTAGGTTAGCCCCTGCCCCAGCCAACCCTGTGAAGTTCCACTGAATCCAACTGCCCCTGCCCCAGCTCTGAAGACTGCTAGGGAGACTCAACAACCCTAGCCACCATCTCCCAGCCATATGCTCCTGATTTCTCCTTCTCACCCTGAAGACTACGGGGGGAATCTGCAGCCTTAACTCCAACCCCAACAGTCATCCACTAGAGTTCTGCTGAGCCCAGCTGCCTGTCTTTAACCTGAAAACCACCAAGAAGTGACCACTACTGCAAACTGCAGGACCCTTCAGGAGCACTATCCTGCATGAATCCACTATCTAGAAAGGAAGGAACAAAAGTCAATCTCAGACCTCTAGCCCATCCAAAACAAGTCCAGGAGACAAGGTTATAGAACTTGGAAGTCACACACCTGAAATTTTGGAGATGATGGTAACTGAAGTAAAGAAAAAATTCCATCAGGCTATGGAAGAAATCAGATCAGAAATAATCCCTAAAGTAAAAAGGAAATGACAACAATCATGAAAGAATTGCTCGATACATCTAAGGAAGACATAGATTTTAAAAAATAGAAGAGAATAGACAAATAATAGAAACATTGAGTAAATTATACAGGAAAGAATCATAATGCATGTAACAGATTCAAGCAGATATCATGGACATTAAGAATTCCATTGAAAGCTAGCAAAACTGCTCAAACAAAACATAAGATAGAATTTCAGACCTTGAAGATAGCATCGATCTAGTGAACATATAAAGAACCATGTTTTAAAAATAATGAGAAACCAGGAAATAAGAATACAACTACTGCAGGATGATGCACAGAAAAATAATAGGTATCAATGAAACACATGGAGATAATACAAAAGACATAAAAAGAGTTTTGCAGAAGTAGTGCCAGAAATTTACCAAGCATGGGAAAGAATCTGATATACAGTAACTGAAGCATATACAACTCCAGTTAGCCATAATCAAAACAAATCCTCACCCAGACACATAATAATCAAGATCCCAAAATTTGAACAAAAGAACATAATATTAAAAACTGTTAGAAGAAACAGGTCACCTGTAAGGGAAAGCCCATAAGAGTCACTGTAGATTTCTCAGCATAGACCATCAAATCAAGAAGAGATTTTTGAAGTCCTGAAATGAAAATCATTCAACCCAGACTGATGTGTCCTGAAAAACTATCTATCAAATTTAATGAAGAGATTAGATATTTCCATGACAAAGAACAACTGAAGAAAATCACAACAAACCAACCCTAGAAAGAATACTGATGGATATTTTAGAAAGAACAAAAATGAGGACAACTTTGACAACAACAGAAAAGAACAACCTAGCAGAGCAAGTAATTTAAGCAAAGGGGAAGAGGAGGGATCCTACAGTAGGTAAGATAAAGATAAGCCAATGTGTATCAGTTATAACTATCAATGTAAATGGCCTCAATTCAACAATCAAAAGAAGTAGACTAGCAGAGTGGATCAAGAAACAAAATCCAAAAATATGCTGAATACAATAAACACATTTAACTCAAAAATAAAGTATTCCTTTTTTTTTTTTTTTTTTTTTCAGAATCAGGGATTGAACTCAGGCCCTTGCACTTGCCAGGGAAGTGCTTATTCCACTGAGCCATCTCCCTGGCCCCTAAAAAATAAAGTAATAGACTGAAGGTCAAATGATGGAAAACAATACTGTATGTGATAGGAACCCATAAAAAAGCAGGTATAGCTATTCTGGTTGCTGACAATCTCAACTTAAAACCAAATATGGTCAAAAGAGACAAAAAAGGTCAATCCATATTGTTAGGGGAAAAATGCAAGAGGAAGGAATAATAATTATAAATACATATGCATCCAATGTAGGAGCACCCAACTATATAAGACAAATTTAAACAAATATGAAAAATCTAATGAGCAATAACTAATTTTTTGGGGGGACTTTAATACCCCATGACACAATGAGATAGATCCACCCTGCAAAAAATGAGCAAAAAAAAAATAATGTAACTAAACCAAATTTGTGAAGAAATGGTCTTTGTAGACCTTTACAGAGTGTTACACCCAACAGCATCAGAATGCACATCTTTTTCAGCTGCACATGGGCTATTCTCCAAAATAGACCATGTGCTAGCACATAGAACATGATTAAGTACGTGCAAAGGAATCAGAATTATCTCATGCGTATTATCTGACCATAGTGCAATGAAACTGGAAATTATTGACAAAAGAAACAGCAAAAACTCTATAAACGTGTGGAAACTAAATGACCCTCTCCTGAATAATCAGTAGGTCACAGATGAAATTGAAGAAGAAATGAAACTATTTTTGTTGTTGTTCTTGTTGTTAATTTTTTATGTATTTGGTACAGAGCCTCACTATTAGCTTGGACTCATAGTAAACCTCCCATCTCAGCCACCTCAGCACTGGGATTACAAGCATTCACCTCCACATCTAGTTTCAGCGGTAGGCATGGCATGAAAGCCAGCACAGAGCACAATACCAAGGATTGAACCCAGGTCCTTATGCTTGCCAGGTATATTCTTAGACCATGAAGCTATCTCCCTAGCTCAAGAAATTAAACAATATTAATAATCTAATGAAAATGCAGATACAGCTTACCAGAACGTGTGGGATGCATGAAAGCTGTCTTTAAGAGAGAAATTTATGGCGATAAATTCTCACATTAGAAAAACAGAATGAGCCCAAATAAACAATCTTATGCTGACCCTGAAACTCCTAGAAAAAGAAAAGCAACTCAAAGAAAAGCCCAAAGAAGGCAGGCAATGGTAAAGATCAGAGCAGAAATAAATGCAATGGAGGCAAAGAAAACAATATAAAGAATTAATGAGTTGAAGAGTTGATTCTTTGAAAGAATAAATAAAATTGATAACCCCTTGGCCAACCTTGTGTAAAAGAGGAAAGAAAAATTCAAATTCATGCAATGATGACTGAAAAGGATGAAATCACTACAGACTCTGTAGAAATTCAGGAGGTTAACAATACTTATTTTCAAAATCTTTACTCTCACAGAATAGAAAATACAGACAAAATGGACAGATTCCTAGATAAATATATGTACTACCAAAGCTAAATCAAGAAGATATAAAAATTCTGAATAACTCAATGTCAGTCAAAGAAATTGAAAATGCAATAAAAAAAAAAAAAAAAAAACTTTCCAACAAAGAAAGCCCCAGGTGTTGATGGACTCACAGCTGAATTCTACAAGAAATTTAGGGAGGACCTCATGCCAACTTTCCTCAAAGTCTTCAATGAATATTTATTTATTTATTTATTTATTTATTTATTTATTTATTTTGGTGGTACCAGGGATTGAACTCAGGACTTTGCACTTGCCAAGCAAGCACTTATTCCACTGAGCTATCTCCCCAGCCCTCTTCAATGAAATTGAAAGGGAAGCAATTCTCTGAAACTAATTCAGGGGGAAAATATTATTCTGATTCTAAAACCAGAGAAGGACCCAACAAAAAAAGAGTACTACAGACCAATCACCCTAATGAACTTGGATGCAAAAATCCTCAATAAAATGCTAAGCAAACAGAATGCAGCAAGTGGGATTCATCCCAAGAATGGAAGGATGTTTTAATATACACAAAACCATAAATGTAATACACCACATCAAAAGAGCCAAAGACAAAAATCACATGATCATCTCAATGGATGTAGAAATAGCTTTTGACAAAGTCCAACCCTCATTCATGATAAAAACTACAGAAAATCAGAACCCAATAAAAGCCATCTATGACAAACCAATAGCCAGCATTACACTTAATGGGCAAAATTGAAAGCCTTCAATTTAAAGTCAGGAATATGACAAGGTTGCCCACTGTCACCTCTTATGTTCAATACATTAGCCAAGGAAATTAGACAAGAGAAAGAAATAAAAGGGATAAGAATTGGAAAGGAAAAAGTGAAATTATCATTATTTGCAGATGACATGATACTGTACATAGTAAACGCTAAAAACTTCACTAAGAGACCTGTAGATTTAATAACCAAATTCAGTAGCATAGCAGGATACAAAGACAACACTCAAAAGTCAGTAGCATTTCTATACACAAATAATGAAGACACCAAGAGAGAAATTATGGAAATCATACCTTTCACAATAGCACCCCCAAAATGAAATACCTAGGAATCAATCTCAAAAAGGAAAAAAAGATTTATACAGAGAAAATCATAGTACTCTGAAAATAGAGATTGTGAAGGATTTCAGAAAATGGAAAAATATTCCTTGCTCTTGCATAGGTAGAATCAACATTGTGAAAATGGCCATACTCTCAAAATTGTTATACTGATTCAATGCAATGCCAATTAAAATAACATTAGTATACATAACAGATCTACAAAAAGCACTCCTAAAATTCATCTGGAACCAGAAGACATCTACAAATAGAAAAAGCAATCCTGAGTAACGAATGAAAGGCACAATGCATCACAATCCCTGACTTGAAATTATACTACAAACCTACTGTGATAAAATCAACAGAACACTGGAAAAAAAGCAGACCTCAGGATCAGTGGAATATATTAGAAGTTGCAGACACAACTACAAGCACACACAGCCATCTTGTCTTTGACAAAGGGCCAAAAATGTTCAATGGAAGAAAGATAGTCTCTTTATCAAATGGTGCTGGAAATACCGACTTTCCACATGCTTAAAGGCTTGAAATAAACTGATGCCTATCACCATGAACAAAACTACAGTTAAAATGGATCAAAGAAATATAAATATTAAAACTGAAACACTAAATCTTCTGTATGAAAAAGTAGGTAGAAACCTTAAGGACATAAGGACAGGTAAAGAATTCATGAACAAAAATCAAACTACACTGGAAATACTTAAAAGAATCAACAATTGAGATCTCATCTTTTTGAAAAGTTTGCACATCAAAAGAAATCATCAAAATACAACCATTATGGAAATCAGTATGGAGGAGATTCCTCAAGAAACTAGGATTTGAGATCTCAAGTCAGCATTTCCCTCCTAGATATTTTTCCAAAGGAACTGAAATCATCATACCACAATGATATATATGCACTCCTGTTTGTAGCAGAACAATTTGTCATAGCTAAACCTTGGCAATAACCCAAATACCCATGAACTCAGGAATGGTTAAAAAAGATATGGTACTTTTACACAATGAAGTATTATCCAACAATAAAAAAGATAAATTTGAGACTTTTTTAGATAAATGGATGCAGCTAGAGACTATATTTGTAAGTTAAATAAATCAGATCCACATGTGCAAACATTGTATTGTCTTGCTAGTATGGGTACCTGAAAGAGTCATCAAAATCTAAAAGGTACAATAGATACGGTGAAAGGGAAAGAAATTGTTCAATGGGCAGGAGAAACTGGGATGAGAAAAAGGACAAATGAAAGAAAGGAGAAGATATATTTAGGTATATATCCAGACTAGTTTGGATAGTTGTATTATTGATTTCTTCCAGTCTTTTGAAAGAAGCAGTTAATGCTTAATTTTTAAAAAATCTTTTTGAATTTCTTACAACTTCTGTTGGGTACTTTGTTTTCTATGGTTTTTTTTTCTGGTAATTTGGGTACCTATAATCTGATTCCATACATTTTTTAATTCAAAACCATTTCTTTTTCATTTAATTTTTAAAGAGTAAAAAATACTGATAAAAATAGCATCAGATATGATACAAGATTTCAAAGCAATAGGAATTCAATAATGGCTGCTGTATTACATGATGATATCTTCAAATCAGTTGCTCAAATTACCAGTAATAAATGTGCAGGATCCATTTTCTTTTAAAAACAAGCAAAAGAAAACAATGATTAAGAAGTTGCTTGTCTAATATCTCCTGGGGAGGGGGGAATTGGGAAAGGGCATTCTAAATACCTAAAGGATTCTCAGCCACAGGTCTTATTTTACTTTTCCTAAGTTAGAAAATTGAGATCATGATCCCATTTCTGGTCAATTAAAGTAAGTCATGACTGAGATAGTTTCCTTCTCAGCACAAATTTTCTGACTAGGCAATTCTCAGTGCAGCAAAAATGTATTTATTTCTCTGCTAAGCAGATAAAAAAAAAATGCCTGAAGAGGCTGGGGAAGTCTGGTCTGAGGATGGAACTGTATAATAAAACTTATAGAAGATCAACCAGAAGTCACCTCCTTCTTCCCCCCATTATTTTGCAGTCTCAGTGCTATGAACTTCATTGATGAAAACTTACATTCTAGTGTCAAGAACTACAAGATCCAATGCCAACACTCTAAATCAGGATGCGAATGAATACATATGGACGTGAGAAATAGTGAGGTGATGACTGATACACTTGTAAGAGGAGAAGCTATAAAATATACATAAATGATCTGAATTACTCTTTTTAAAAATGGTTTCCATTAACACTTACTTCATAAGACTAGATTAGATTGCATATAGGTATTTTTTTTCAAAGTTTTATTGACAAACAGATAGCAATGAGACAGTTTCAAATCATATCGGAAGGACAGTTTCAACAAATAATACACTGCATATATTCTTCTTAGTGGTTAATTGCTGAACAAGATGCGGACTTGTGATCCCATTTACAAACACCATTAGAACAAATCATTCTATTCATTAAGAGAATGCAACTATATATCTATCCCAACCTCTTTGAATACACAGATACA
>NW_004524704.1:6186780-6195566 GCF_000260255.1 Octodon degus
TTGTCCTGAGATCCTGTACCTCAGATTGTAGAACCTTCATCAGTGCAGCCATGTGGATGAGTCACGGCCATTGCTTGGCCAATGTGCTCTCTGTGAAACATATAGGTATTTTTGATAGAGGATTACTTTGTGAGTCCCAGGTGAACTTCTATGGGGCTAAGATGATAACAGGATAGTGTTTAGAAAATACAGAAAAGCACACTATAAAGATGTTGTTTAGAATGAATATAGAGCAATTCTTGTTTATTTCTTTGTACAGAAAAATAATGTGAAAGAAATTAAAGAGGAAAAGGTGATATTATGGAACATAGTAGCAAATAATGCTGTCTGTTCTGTTTATCTAGAATTTTAAACATTTCCAGGTTCTTTCAAATTCTACCAACCAAGTTTTGGATGTTTGCACCGGGCATCGTGCATGTCATCAGAGAAAACGCTTCTCAATGGTCTTGTTTTATCATCCGTTTTTCCCTCTACTGATCCAGATAAATGGAACGAGATTGCTTAGTGCTGAAGTTGCTAAAATTAGCACCAAGCCATAGAGATACTGCCAAAGAAGCCAGCACTCTCAGTGCCCAGGCCAAAATTGCTGGTGCCTTTGGGAAGGGAGAGAGGATGCCTCCGCTGCTGCCGGAGTGCTCACAACGCAAAAGCACTGCACCTTCCCCACTACCGTTCAGGCTCAGTTGCTGGGGCGTGTTGCCACTTGGGCTTCTGTCCTTGCTCTCCTGTGAATGATCCACCTGCCATACCCCTTACATATTTTCAGTTGGCATTTTGAAATTCAAATCTTTGCTTTTCTTCTCACCTTAGGACCTATGCACCTAGAAGTTCCCACTTCGCCTAAGATATGGACCCACATTTGTCTACATTGCATCCCATTCTGCTACTTGAGGTTGTCTCTCATAAAGCTTTTTAGGTTCTCATTCGACGAAATTCCACATGATTCTCTACTGCTGAATGTCTAGGAGTGTATGAATGTTTAGAAATCTTTTAGTTTCCATTAGTGTTGAAACCTGTGTGTCCCTAAATTAGAAAAATAAAATTTTCTACCTTAAAAAAATGAAGGTGAGGGCCAGCCAAATAGCTCAGCAGATTAAAGCCGCCTGCAAGCAGGCGCAGGGGCTGGGGCATCGATTCCGGGCCTGCAGTGCTGAACCCGCTCCCCCGGGATGCACTGAGATGGTAATGGAGACTGGGCATGGTGGCATGTGCCTATATCCCAGCTCTTGGGAGGCTGCAAACAGGCGGATCACTACGAGTATGATCTACTACTGAGACCCTGAACACCCTGTAGACCCTTCCCTAAAATACAAAAGATAAATGAATAAATAAATAAATAAAATAAATTTAAAACATGAAGATGTAACAGTGAATTATGAATTCCAGCAAATAATTTTTCTTTCATTGGTAAATTTCTCAAGGGTAAGCATTTTAGTTCTAATATATTTCCAATCATTTTCTAGTCACTTCACACACTATCTTCAGTAAATAAGCATTCAGTTAATGTTATTTAAATGTGCATGAAAACGAAGTGAAATAGCAAGTCAAATCTCAGGAGCGAAAGTAAACTCCAACATTTTGTTCACATTCATTTCGTTGTTCATTCATTGTGTTCATGTTCATATTTATTTTATGCTAAATAGTTCAACAATTTGTTTTGTTTCTCACCTGATCTTCATGAATTAACTTGTTGAGAAAGAACATTAAGAATTATTCACATTACTGTAAGTGGAAGTATTTCTTTAAACTATTATATTTGCAAGATTGTTCCCTCCGTAGGCTAAGAGTTGGTCACTGGTGGAACAGGGAGGGCCAGTAAAGCAGTTGCTAATGGTAACATATCCTGAGGACAAACAGGAGGGAGAAGATGGGAGGTAGCGTGGAGAAAATTGTAGAGTTACAAACAGGATATCAAAGTAAAAACAGAATCATTGAGAAATCACCATTTTTCTTTGACTGGATACCCTGGCAGTCAACGTCCCCATATAGAAGCTACTTGAGCCAAGACTTCCTTTGAAACCTCTTCTGTTTCATGGAAACGGATTCCTAAAATGCTCCGTGGTTTAGGAACATGAAAGAGTCAGTTTACAAATCACCATCTACTTTCTGAGAAGAAAAAGAAAAGAAAAATCATTGAGAACCCAAATTTTAAAACCATATAACGGAGTTAGACGTGAGGTCATGTGACAAATTAGAGGGATGTCGGAGTAATTTCAACACAGGCGAAGCGTCCGACTTCAGTCCTCGCCGTAATTAGGCTCTCAGCTTACATACATCTCCTCGTTACTGTGGTGCCCTAATAACATCTGTTAAAAATCCTGACATGTCAGTAATGTGAGGACAGGACACCCTCCAGCCCACCTACGCCAATAAGCACAAGTCTGTTCTAGTTACTGAGGTTTTTAGTCTTCCTGACTATTTATAGCTCACGCTTCTCTAATCTCCTCACTTTAGAATGGAGTATATTTAATAGGTCCATGAAAATAAGCAAGTCATGATTATTAATTTTAACCTCACGTGTTGGTTCATATGTTGGTTGAAAATCCCATGTCTATAATAAAATGCTCTAATAATAGACACAGAGTAAGTATGTGTTATATCTGGACACAAGAGCAGAGCTGTATTAATTTTATCTTGAATATGGGCCCTCATCTTGTTACTTATTTTTTTTTAAAAGTTTGATTTGTTTTTCCATTTCTAAAACTAAAAAATTATGTCTCCAATTATTTTATTTTCTGGCCCAAATGTAATCCTCACTTCTTAAAAACCTACTTTCTTTCAGAAAGACCTTTTCACATAGAGTTCATTCAACACTTATTATTTTCACATAACCTTTCAGTCTCACCTCCAGTTGCCGTGTTCTTTATGTTCCCTTCAGTCCCCAGGGCAGCACTTCCTCTGTTTCACTCCCAGTCAACACAGTCTTTGTGCTTGCCCCATTTGTATGCTTGCTTTCCTCCCTCGTCACTGAAAATGCCCTACTCAAGGGCAGGAGCAGGTATCTGCACTCTCTATACCTTGACTGTGCAGCACACTTGTGGAACATGAATGACAAAAGCAGTGATTTGCTAAATGAACAAGCCTGCCTTGCAGATTGTGATCTCGCTGGCCTCACTCCAGTCCCCTACACTCTTTATTATGGTTCAGAGACACAAGACTATTCACCATTTTAAGACTTTTCACACTTTTTGATATCACTGGCTCAGAGTTAAGGCAGTCTTTTTTGCTGAGGGTGAGAAGAACACATTCATAGACACACGACGAAGGAGAGCAGTTTGCTACTACATTTTAAGGAACTCCAAAGAAAAACACAATGGCTGTCAGAACCTCTACCAGCCAGTGTCCATTTCCACTACTGCTTAGTCCGATTTGAGCCTTTACACATTTATTTCACTGCTTGTGAGTGTGAATGGTATTTTCCATTGTGTCTATTATCGGGGTGGAAGAGAACAGTTTGTTGAAACTTCAAGATAATCACTGTGCTTTACTGGATATACACTTTGAAGTAGGATTTGTCTCAAAGTTCCCAAATGAAAAATTACAGTAATAACAAGTAACCTAGAACATTACTATCTGTTTTATAATACTCAATTAAATGTGAAACCATGGTCAACATTTATTGGGTACATATTATGTATTTATATTTGATTTACATAAACTGCCAAAACAAAGATTTTCTCTACCTTGAATGAAAAATTTGCCCATAATCATGATTCTCCGTGTGTGTGTGTATATGTGTGTGATTGTGTGTGTGTGTGTGTGTGTGCGCACGTGCGCACATGCATGCATGCACCAGAACAGGATTTTGGGGAAAACATGAATGGTAGAATAATCTAACAAATGAACACAACAAAATGTGAGAAGGAAATTGAACCATTTGATTAATAGAGATTTTTATCAATTGTGTAATCCTAAGGTTTTTAAGATAATAATCAAGAAAGGGATTCTCAAATACTACCCTACTCTCTTTGACAAAATAATTACAAAGCTAAAGCTAATTCAGCAAATGCCAACAAGGGCTCACAGGTGAAACTCCAAAAACAAGTCGCATGATCCTGAAAAACTAAAAAAATTATCAATTAAGTTATGGGAAAACTTGCTATTACCTTAACACAAGTCAGGCATCAGGCTCTACTGTTGAAGAAATTGAGTGAGTAAATTCTTTTCACTCCAATTCTGTGCATACTTCTATTTCTAACCACAGCTTCTCACTTCCCTCAAATATTCTATCTCATCTCAGTAAAGGAAAAAAAAAAAAAAACAATGTTGATCCCTTCATCAGGAAGAGTATAATTAGGATTCAAGTTCATTTAAGGCATGTTGCATAGGAACAAAGTAGAAGTCAGAAGTAGAAATGTATCTTAATAACTTAGAAACATAAGGTAGCTCCCATAAATAATGGACCAAAGTCAAGATCTCGTGGCAATCACAGCATTAAAAATCAGACTAGTAAACTGACCAGTACCAGCAGATAATAAGAACATCTGATGTGAAAAACAAAAATATCTGAGGAAAAATTAGTAAACAAAGAAAGTGATCTGGAGGTTGCCTTACACGGAGTGTCTTCAGTAATGGGGCGTAAATTTTGTAGGCCTGCGACTTATAGAAGCCTTGTCCCCTTCCGACAGAAGATGTGCAAGACGTAACTATGAAAAGAAGACGCCACACGATCTGGACCTGAGCCCCCAGCGTATTAGGTGAAATCTACCTGCTCATTCATCAGCATCACCAAAGGCAGATGTTTTATAAAAAAGTACAGTCTGACCTGAAGAAAAAATTTTTGGTTCCCTGACCCAAGGAAAGATTGCTATAAAAGAAAAAAAATGAGGGTTTTTGGAAAAAAATGAAAACAATCTTTTGAAGATGGTCTAATCAAATGAAGTGACAAAAAAGATACAAGGTTGTTCATATTTAAACTGACCTTTCATAATCTTGAATTGAAGCATACGATTTAATATCTTACAGCCATAATCAGTATTTTAATGTCAACTAAAATACGGAGTGTAATTAATCTGCTTCTTATTTGTAAAGGTTTAATATTAAGGTATTCAATATAGAGAAGCATTTTTAATAGTATACACAAGTCTAAATATCACATGTTTTTATATGAGAAATTTAACATATAAATAAAGAGCAAAATAGAAAAGCATTTTAAATAGATAGTTATTTCAGGATAGCTAAATATGTCAACAACACTTGCATATTAAATCCCCAGTCCTATGAAGAGCTTTCTCCCTGGGATTGTTAATTCCTTGAACTAACATAGCAGATGGTGGGCGAGATTCTGTGGCTATCCCTCCAACTACTACATGAAACAAAAACAGAATTTTGTATTTGTGTATAGTTAGCGTAACTTCTCCAGACTATCTCTGAATTATCCTAGTTAACCTTTGGGCACACTAACAAAGAATTTCTAGAAAATAAGAAAAATAAAGAAAAGATAGATATCTAATTCTAGGCAACTTGTACTAAAGAGAACAGAGTAACTAAGGTCTGGGGACATAGCTTTGTGGTACAGCTGTTGGACTGTATGTGACAAAGTCCTGGATTTGGTACTCAGAACTTCAAATAAAAAAAATAAGGTGACTAGAAATTTCTGATATTTCAGGAATATATACAATATACGAAGATAGAAATGTAGGCTCTGCATACATCAGTCTTAAATCTCATCTTGATCCCTACTAATCTGGATTACCTCTAATAACAGCAATACTGGCCTCTTATAATTATCGTGAGGATTAAAAAGATAAGGTAATAGGTATCCATGATTAGCAGAATGCAAGCTTTGAGTGATCACTGACTAAGACTTAACAATTATTGTCATCTCCATCTGTACTAATCATGGTAATCTATTCTAAATTCCACATTTGGATTTATGTAATAAAATACTCCATTCTATGTTTTATTTCCAGAGATTTATAGCAATAATAGCTCATGAATTTATTTAGATCTGATAATCATAACCAAATAAACAGATGTTTTACTTAATGAAATGAGAATTCATGATTATTTAGTAGTTTTATGCCAAAGGATTTATAAGTAAAATAGTTCCAGAACATATTTTCTTGAAAATTCTGTTGATTACTGAAATCTGGATATTTGAGAAGTGTTTTTAAAACTTTAGTAAGTAAAGTGCTAGCTAGATCTATTGTTTTAAATTTTAATAAACCATTTAAATCCAACAATATTTGCACTGTAATGTTCATTGGTTTCGGTGTTTTTTTTACTTCATTCTATGAATTTGTTTGATATCAATAATGAAGATCATTTTCTTATAGTAATAATGTAACATTTTGGCATTGTTTTCTGCTAGACTTTAAACATGTACAAAAACATAAAAACAAGGTGTAATAAAATACCAGTACTCCAGTGCTGCTCAGAAAATAACTTGATGAAGTTGGAAAGTTGAGCGTTGGACTGGGCTGGCTCTGATTTTATTGATACAGTTTTTATTTGTTACCTATGCTCAAGGGTAAAAGTGAATTTTATGTTTACCTTCATGCCACTATACCCAGCTTTATAATTATATTTCAGATAAAAGTTTACATTTCAATTAGAAGTATGTACTTTTTCTCCACTCTGGCAGGTCAGTGAATTTTAGTAACTTGGCAGTTGGATAGGTGAAAGTTTATTTCAGGTAATAAGCAAGATCTGGGAGAATGCTGAAACAACGTCTTGGTGGAAGAGGCAGAATCCTTTTTATATATTCTAAGAAACAGAGAGGAACAAGACTAGGCAGGTGTGATTTCTATTTAAAGAAACTGTTCACAGTGATAATTGCAGCTAAGGTCATTTTAAATCTGAACTTTGATTTATAGCTTCCTGTTTTTAAACACACATGGAACCTGAAGGAAATTGTGAATATCAGATAGTAAAAGAAAACTTACTAGAGTCAATTTATTTTTATAATAATAGGGGTCCTCTAGACTTGGCCTGGGGGTGATAAGATGTATCCTCATTTTAAAAAAATGTGTATACATATATATATATATATATATATATATATATATATATATATATATATATATATATATATAATGTTATGGTCAGATATGTTGCCACCCCTCTTCCTAGAAACTCAACTGATATGACAGAAGATAAGTCTCTCAAATAATGTTTAATATAAGTACCCATAAATATTTATATCATTTGTATATCATCAATCACTTTGAAATCCCATTACTTCTTAAATTAACTTTCTTCTGTTCCTTCTTCTCCTCCTCCTTCTCCTCCTCCTCTCCCTCCTCTTCCTTTTCCTCTTCCTCTTTTTCTTCCTCTTCCTCTTCTTTTTATGCATTTGGTACAGGGTACCAATATGCAGCTCGGATTCGTGGGATCCTCCTGTCTCCAGCCTCCCCAGTGCTGGTATTACAGGCATACATCACCACGCCCTGACTCCATGGCCAGCTCGGCGCACCCTCGGGAGCAGCCTGCGTGGCATATGGTGCAGAGGCTAGAACCATGGCTCTTCACTTGCTTAAGCTGGCACTCAGCCTGCTGAGCTATCCCGACAGCCCTAATCGTTGTTCTTACGTTATTTAAAACAAGTCATCCCTTACAGATTCTTTATCCTAAACAATGATTTCTGAGGACCAGAACACAAAAAAAATGTGGAGATGAAATTCCCGCAGTGTGATCGATAGTGTGGTCAATGTAGACACAGTCTCAAAAAAGCAACTGCTCTACTGGAACCATAGAAAGGCTGTAGGGTGCACACGGACATCCATCTCACCATCCACATGATGAACTGGAAATCGAGCGAGCATCCCTCCTCTTGTTCCTCGTTACACCATCCTGGTCCAATAACAGCCCACAGGATGGAGCAGTCGTTGTGCTGATGAATGTCTTCTTTCAAATTTGCAAGGGGAAGGAGACTCCGGAGCACTCCTACACCTACATCGGACTGGCAGCTAGCAGTCCAGTTTGGTGGAAACACGTAGGGTGCAAGAATATGCCATGAGTTAAAAGAGAAGGTGGTGCCCCTGCTAAATAGCTCCCTAGTTTTAGTGCACAAGGTCAACAACACATGCACGAAGAAAAATATTAGTGCATCTACAAGAGAAAGTGAGCGACCAAGCTAGATAAAAAGGAATAGATCCCACATTGTATAAAAATTTGCCAATAAATATTAATAAAAATCAATTATAGATATTGACTTTTAAAAACATTAAAAGCAACATTATTTTCATTAACTCCTGCCATTTTTATGACACTTGTCACCATGTTGACACAATGTACCTCTCTATCAGTAAAACTTAACACTGGAGCTTCAGGCATATGAACCAAAAAGGATCTGCTGACTGAGCTCTGCATAGCTATTTCCTTATTTCAAAATGAATACAACGAGAGAACGCACACACCTCTTAGTGTTTGTGTGATAATTTACCAGCCTGGTACATGGTTAATACTTTGAGTATAACAACGTGGTTTGCATTGAGGACTCAATGACTTTTCTAATATTAAAACCTTTCTAACAGTTGGGAATTAATTATAATTTCTCTATCATGCCTCTTAACTTGAAACATGAAAGGAAATCTTAAGTTTAAATAAGAAAATCCTTTGTAAGTCATTAGTCCTTCCAGTTCCAATTTGAGGTTATATATCAAGATATCGGATAAACAGAAAACTTAGTTTAAATTTCTTGTTTAATAAGACAATAAATAAAGGTAAAATAATTGTAGATCCATCTGCCTATGATTTTTAGTGAATCGTTGCATTTACAATGTGGAGAGGTAATAACTAAAGTCAGAAATGAAATTTGATGGAGAACATCCCTGATAGAATAT
>NW_004524704.1:6195666-6231175 GCF_000260255.1 Octodon degus
ACAGTATAAGAAGAGATATAGAGGCTGAGGAGATAGTTCAGTAGAATAAGTGCTTGCCTGGTAAGTGTGAGGGCCTGAGTTCAATCGCAGGTTCCACAAAAGAGAGAGAGAGAGAGAGAGAGAGAGAGAGAGAGAGAGAGAGAGAGAGAGAATTCTGCAGTGAGAAAGATACATGACCAAATCACATATCCCATTTATGTTTATTCAGAATGTACTTGCTACAGTAAGAGAATATAAACTGACTATACAGAAAAGATAATTGCTAAATACACAATTGTTTTTATTTACCTGGTAACTTCTTTTTTATTTTTATTAATTTTAAACAAATAGCAATGAGACAGTTTCAAAGCCTATTAGTAGGACAGTTTCAATAATTAATACATTGCATGTTGCTGACTTCGTAGTGGTTATTCATAGTACGAGAGGCAGACATGATATCCTGTCCAAACACTATTAGTACAAATCTTTCTTCATGCTGAATTAAGAGAAAGTAGCTGTATATCTATCCTAACCATTTTGTATATACAGATACAAAATGGTTCTTCATTTGCATCCCCTTTTTTTGTTTAGTTATTACCTAGTAACTTCCAGAAATGCATGAAGCATATTAAAATAAGTCACTCTATCAATTTAACATATAGATGCCTCTAATTTCTATTGTTTCATTTTGTTTATAGGATTCAATGTGTAGAAGGGTATTATTAGTTTCCTAGTCTCAACTCTGATTATATGCGACCATCCTGGCTTCAACACGTGTGATCTACTTTTAAATAAATACCTTTCAACATAAAGGTTCACTATTCTTTGAGAAACAATTCTGTTGTCAAAAAGTAGTACATAAACATATAAATGAAAAAAGTTTTTTGTTCCCATTGAATTCAAGATTTTTTCCCTGAAATTTATAACTCACAATCACTATTAGGACACTCCATAATTCCTTTCATAATAGGCATATCCACATTTTTTAAGGGCCATTAGGTTAACTGGCTTTCTGTTCTCATTCTGTCTTGAGCCCTGTTATTTTGAGCACTTTCACTTTTCTGTATCTTTCTTTTAAACTGTTACGCCGTCTGAATCTCAGAGCTGTTGAGGAAGTTCCTTGGTATCATTGGTGTGGTACAATTGAAAGAGGTGTCCAATATGATTTACAGAAAAAGCTTTGGAGATTTTCACGGAGTAGACATTTTACACAGATACTAGCTCCGGGCTTTACATATGCACAATTTTTAATGTATTATGAACCGAAGTCTGCATAGCTTAATCTTGTGTGATACTTATGCTGTAAGATGGCTTGCAGAACTAAAGAGGAAGGGAATATAGTGTAGTTGTTTAAAATCGACTCTTGAATCAGAAAAAAAAGACGTTTATATAAGTTTTGATTTCTTTTGCAAAATTAATTTCTCCTTCATTGTATAGATATGAGGATTTAATAACACAAATTTAGCATTAGAATATTTTGATAAATGATGATTATTTTACTGACTATAATAATTTAATATACTGATATCTCTTAGTAGATAAGTGAGGGACTGGGGAGATGGCTCAGTAGAATAAGCGCTTCCTTGGATTGAACTCCCTTCCTGAGTTCAATCCCCGGTTCCACCAAAAAAAAAAAGATAATTGACAGGTGGTTATTCATAACTATTTAGTTCTACAATTACAATTTGCTATTGCTGAAACATGTCTAATAGTAGTAGTAAGATACAGTAATGTTAGAAATTCATAGAGCATTAGATGAGATCCTTTAAGGGGAAAAAAAACCTTGTAAAAATGATGCAAGTTAAACTTAACACTTAGAGTTGAATTGCTCACAGAGTAAATATGAAGGTCTTCCTGGAGTTATTTGCATTTAAATTTACCTTTTTTCTTTCTCACTAAAATATAGATCCAGAGAATAGAGCCACTATTTCCACACAATAAACAAAAACCACACCAACTGGAAAAGACAAGTATCATTCTCTAAATTATTCATCTGTCTAATGGCATTTAAGAATATTGAATCAACAAGGGAGCCATTACCGTTACAGTGTCATAAATCTTAAAAAGATTTACAAAGTTTGATGTGCTATATGCCAGTAATATCATAATTTTATTACATAGATGATTCACTGTGGGTGACTGATTCGTCAGGAGGACTTGTGTGTATACTCATTAGATCATTCAATGTTTAGGCACAAATTGTGTATAAGGGTGTGTTTGTATGTGTGTGTGCATGCTGACATGTGTAAGTGCATCATGTATAATGAAATAGAGGACATATGGCAGTGGCGTCTAGTGCCCCCAGAACTTCTAAATCCTGGAAGTCAGTGATGAAGTCTTAGGAGGTAGCTGGCCTATAGTCGCCGTGACCCCTGGGGATGGTCTGAATGAGGCAAGGTCACCGAGGCTGGAGGTATCAGATGGCAAAGGCATTCCATTAGGGTCAGCAAATAGTGTGGCTGTAAAAACATTCTTGAAATAAGGCCACCAAGACTAACTGAAGCTCTGCTCCTATAAAAATAAAGGTGAAACTTAATGTACTTGGGCTCAAAGGGCACCTATAAACCTCTAATCTGTTGAAAAAAGGACTGCATCAGCAAGTACATGAACTTTCAGCATGCCTAGAATGGAATACCTGGAAAATCAGTGCAAAATAGGAAAACAGGAAGAGCCCTGGAGTGGTTAAGAGGGAGAAATTAGTTCATAACCATGTAAGAAATCAACATGTAGAGTCCTGGACTTAAGCTCAGCGATAGATATGAGGGCCAAATGAGGATGCAAGTGAATAGAGTTCTTCTGCCTCTGACTTCCATCCTTAGAGGGATGATTTATACAGGTGAAAAGGCAGTGAAAGGAAATACTTACCTAAAAGCACAGTTTACAACTCATAGTGCTATATTATGAATGTTTTCAAATCGATTTCCCTTGTACAAAACTGGAGTGAAATTGAAACAATACTATCAGAAAAAAAGGGGAAGAAAATTATAAAAATATACTGCAAAGTAAACACAAAACTATGAGAGGAGGGTTTCTGTTCTACATTCCACTTAGAATATAGAGACCTACAAGGCAACATCACTTCCTTAAAGGGAAGCAAAACCGTAACTTCTTTTTGAGGCCACGAGAAAAAATAACTAGACAAACAGGACTAAATTTCAAATAGCCATAAGTGCACAACTTATTTCACTTTTGTAGAGCATTTAAAGGAGAAATTTGTGGTAACTGCACTACTTTCAAATCAGTTCAGAAATACAAGTTAAAATTATAACAGATTTTACAGTGTACAAGTAGGCGCCAAGAGAGTTTATCATTCTTGGAAGCCCCAGACATAAATGAAACCCACATTTACTCATCTGATTACACCAACAAACAAATGTAAATGTCAGAGATTGTGTTCATTATAGAATTGAAATAAGTGCATTAGGCATTAGGTTAATAGTAAATATATAAACTGAAATACAGAAGAAAAAGTATGTAAAATCTCACATCCTACCAAAATGTAGAGGATATAAAATAGTTTAATATATATACAATTGGGATAAAAAAGAATAACAAAAGAAAACATTTGAGATTCGGGGCAATTTTTCCCTGAGTCAGTGAACAAAAACAATGAAGAAATTATAAAATTCCAAGAAAAATGCAAAGAAAATCATAACTAAGCCTGTCAGAGAGAGACAATATCATACTTCCAATCAAATAGTGTGCAATCCAAATAGAAATAGAGAACAATTAAAAGAGGACAGTCTGCCAGCTCAGAATCTTGCAATGAATAGAATTTCATTAAAAAATAAAGAGGAACTTAGCGTTTGGCTAGAGACAAAGCTGTAAGAAATTTTTAAAACTTCTTTAGGCGAAAGGAGTGTGATACTCCTTTGAAAATGTAAATCTAAACGCACACACAGCAGTTTCAGGAATGGAAAATTTGGGTGAATATGAAAAAAATCTTAAGTCATGTAAACCCTTTAAAAGTAAAGCAAAAATAGAAAAAAATGTTTTCAGAGTTATGGCAAGTAAGGTTAAAATATAATACTCTAAAAATGAAAATGAGAAAAGCGGACATAAAGTGTTGCAAAATAGTTACATTCCATGGGCAGTACAAAAATATGACTTGAGACAATACTGTATCAGTATAAAGATATATAGTATAGGGACTTGTGAGATAGCTCAGCCATCTACAGTGCCTGTTTAGGCAAGCTTAGGCAAGTCTAAGGACCGAGGTTCAGTCCCCGGCACCATATGCTGCGCCAGGCTTGCTATGCAAGCCACACCAAAAAAAAAAAAAGGGGGGGGATATATATTATATCTTAGTAAAATTAATGAAATAAAAGCATAAATATTAAAAGGAAAGGAAATTTAAAAAGCAAGGAACAGAGACCAGACGGAAAAAGAAACAATTTTTCAGATAGCACTCATAAATCCAAGCATATTATAATTGCATTAAATAAAAATGGTCAAAATGCACCAACTAACTTGGAATACAGTCAGATTAGAAGAAAAAGCATGAATGAGTGTTGCGTTTACTTTAAAAATCTGCTATCATGTAATTGCATAGGGTGACTAAAAGTACAACAAAGACATATTATGCTAACGACAATTAAAAGAAAGCCATAGTGAAAAATTAGTGTTGGGCAGGCTAAATTTCAGAACAACGATTTTTACTAGAAATAGGAGGTCAATTTCCTAATGATAAAGGATCATGCACCTGGTAAATAGCTTCATATTTCATGAAGCAAAAGCTAAACTTAAAACAGATATAGAATTTACAGTTATAATTGGAGATATCAACAATCTTTCTTTAATGATAAGAGAATAAACAGACAAAAATTATTCAAGTATAGATTTCAACACTGAAGGTCAATTTATCTTAGCTGGGATTTATAAATGCACAAGTCAATAACCCTAGAGCTCACTTTTTAAAAAGTTCTGATCTGGAAATATAGCTCAGCAACCCAGTGTCTGGCTGGCAAATGCATGGTCCTGTATTTGATTCCCAGTATAAAAAGAAAGAAAGAACGATTAAAAAAAAAGTCTGCATAGCACATAGTATATAGTCAACCATAATGCAGGTAATGAGCAACTTAAAAGAAGTTGAATGATAAAACAAACTAAAAATTCAAAATAAAAGTAGATTACTAAAAATTAAACAATTAAACATATGTTTAGCTAACCAATACTAAATAAACACTTAGAAAATATTACAAAATTAAATAAGTAAAAACCATAGCATATCAAAATGTGTATAATACTGCCAGAATGATGTTTGAAGGAAAATCTGTAACACTGAATACCTGAAATAGACAAAAAGAAATGCATAATCAAATATTTAAGTGTTAACCTTAAGAAAATAGAAAATTATGCATAATTAAAAACCAAGAGGCAAAGAGAAAGACACAATATGAAGTACGTGGATAAAAGGATGAAAATAGTAGAGAAAAAAATCAATGAAACAAAATGCAGTTGAGTGTATATAATGGATATAATTCCAGGTTTTGATCAAGAAAATATTGAATAAGGACTGAAGAGATAGCTCAGCAGTCTAAGGACCTGCCAGACAAATACAAAGACTTGGGTTTGACTCCTAGTGCAGCCCTGGAACCTGGGAATGGTGGCGCACACCTGTAATCCCAACTCTGGAGAAGCTGAGACAGGAGAGCCACTATGCTCTCTGGGTCAAGCTGTGTAGCAAGACCCTGTAGCAAACAAATAAATAAATAAAAGATTTTTTAACAAAAGAGAATATTGAATAGAACAGTACTAGAGTTGGTAATAAAATAACAATGTCATGAGAGATTCCACAGATATGAAAAGGAAACAATACTATAAATAACTTAAATTTAATAATTAATAAAGTGAGCACATTTGAAAGATACAAGCTGAGAAGATACACCTAGAAAAAAACAGCTCCAATAATTGCTTATTCTATTAACTGTAAAGAATTTGAAGCTTTAATTAAAAAATTTTTCCCACACAGGAACAAATGGCTTAGGTGGACACACTAATGAATTTTTCAAGCTTACATGGAAGAAATAGTACAAATCCACCCAAAATTTCTCAAAATATGCTGGGCATATTTTGATAGCTCAGTGGCATAAGTGCCTGCTTGGCAAGCATATGGTCCTGAGTTGTATCCCACTACTGAAAAAAATTAAAAAAAATTCTGAAAATAGAGGTGAAGGTAATTCTTTCCAACGTTTTAGAAGACCAAAACTTGAAAAAGTATTTGAAGAAAATAAAAAACCTTAAACCCACCACAAATAGAGATTTTTAAGAATGTTACGGTAGTAAAATGTTATTTTTAAGAATGTTATATAGTACATATAACGACACAGCAAAATGTAATATATTGTGACCACACGGAGCTCACCTTGGGAAGACAAAACTACTACTGACTACGTAAGCAGAGACTCAGCACAAAGTCATCTCAAATATCGGAAAACACTATTTAAAAGCACGGATGACTCTTAAAGGCATTATTCTAAGTAAAAGAAGCTGGGCAATAAAGAGTTTGCGCGGTATATGTGATTCCTTTGGCTTCTGGAAAAAGGCAGAATTGTGGAGCAGACTCAGTCGCTTCTGGAACTTGGAGGCGGTGGAGTGTGGAAAGGGACAGGAGGGAAATTTGGGAAGTAATAGAAAATTTCTACATCTTAACTGTCATGGAAGTTACAGATTTCCCATCAAGCTGTACAATTTAATAAAGAGTGGAGTTTGAATTCCAGGTGGGATAATTGTGCTTCAATGAACCGGCTTGAAAAGAAGTTAGAAAGCATTAGATCTGCTCCTAACTTCCTGGTAGTTAGAAAGTATAAGCCTGCCTCTGACGGCTGCAGTCATGTTGGGCTTTACACACACCCCTCTTGTATGTCTCTCAGAAGCTTTGAGCATAGACAGTGTGCTGGGTCTCCTTTCTCTCCCTTCCCTCCAAAATTTTGCCAGTTGGACTCCACCAAGGGAAAGAGCGCAACAAAGACATGCTGCAATCTTGGTGTTTGTTTTGCCGGCTGCTTCTCCCTCTATCTTGCTTTGGACAAGAGCTGTCCTTTGATAAAAGGTCCCACTTTTGCAAGACAACGTTCTCCGCCTGGATCCCGGCGGGTCCCTGGAATCCTTGTTGTCGCCTCAGGACTAGGAAGCTGTCTGTTGCTGGATTGCTATGTCTCACTATCCTCCTGCTCCCTGTACCCTTTGCCCAGTGTGTGTTGTCTTCCCTTTACTCAGTGTGAATGCGCCACTTCTTTCCCACCAGAATCCTGACTGACACAGATAGAAAATGTCAACATTGGTCCCAACCCTTTCAAGCCAGGAGGACTTGGGCTATGCCCTTAACAGATTTTAAACTTCCATTTTCACACCTGTCACATAGGAATAATTCCTTGTTGACAGGAGTTTTATGAGAATTAAATAAGAACATGACAACTAAGTGTTCATCAATATTTTCCTCTTTTTCATCTTAGTTTCTCCCCATCTATCACCGGAAATGTATCTTTCTTTGGTTGATTCTTGGCATACGCCTATTTCTTCTCCTTTTTAAAAGACAATTGAATGTTTTCCTGCCAAGTGCAGATGCACAAGTAGATCGCCTAATGGTGGCTAATGTACAGAAGCCTGGATAAGTGGCTTAAATGTACCATGGTTGTGCTTCTGAAATAAACTGTTGCTATTTCTAATGCTGCTGAACACTTAGGTCAAACTTTTGAATGAGGTCGACAAAATCCACAAATAGGGTGGAATATTTGGACTGTCTAAGCAGGGACAGACGTGGAATAAATCAGGTGCAGATATCACTTGTCAGCATGCTAAGGGAGATGTTTCAAATAAGGGGAGAAGGTACGTCAAGAGTGTTGGCCATGGTAGCATCGAGACGCATCCATTAAATCTATATTGAGAGTTTTCCATCATGTGGATTCAGGGAACATAATTGTTTCATGGTAGTAATGTCTAAAGAAGGGTCCACACTAAGGCTATATTTTTATCTTGACTTGTAAGCTATCGCTGCCAACTACTCACATTTCAAGCTTGTGGAGACATATGTTATCCCTGGAAACCTTTCATAAAAATGAAGCATTTTACTGTCCCACCAATTCAGTGTTCTCTGGTCAGTTCTCCCCTCTCCTTCCAAATTAACCATGTAATCGTTCCTACACTAGTGAGTAGTATTTTAAGTGGCTTTTAAGCAAAACCAAAAGGAACAAATTTATTTCTATTTGTGCGAAGGTACGATCTAGTTTGGACTCTTTTCCAGCTTTTTAAGTAGCAAGACAAAATGTATGAACAAATGACTGCATACAAGATGAAGGAGCTCTGAGCTGGACACTGGGCTCTGTCATCACCCCTAGCTGCGTGGTCTCCTTGGGTCACTTCACTTATCACAACCTCAGATTCTCTGTCTGTTAAATGGGAAACTGCTGCCAGACAAGTGAGCCAAGAAAGATTTTATGACATCAAATATACCTTTTGAATGTTATGGTCTACTTTCAAGAATTTATGAACATAAGTATACATATGTAGTTGATAGACAAGGAGCATAAAGGACACCTTCAGAAGGAGGTGTCCGTATTTTGGTTGAAAGAAAATTAAAATACTGGAAAACAAGAGCAAGATAAGAATGACTACAAAGCCTGCATTTATAGCCTGTGTGTCACAGCTCAATATTTATAGGTTTGTTAGCGACAGGCTTCCCAGGATAGCTCATTAATTACGAAGTAGCTATGGGTTTCACTGACACAGCATTGTGCACCTGACCAGGGCTGAGAGACTCGTTACATCCGCAGATGACCATTTAATGAAGGGTCCGAAAAAGGCCCTAATAAATCAATTTGGGTTACAAACTCTTTAAATCTCACTTTGAAATGTCCTGGTGATTTTAGCAAATTTTAGGGCAATTTATTTTCCAAGTATGATTTGTAATACTCAGAGCTGGACCAAAACCTCAGAAAGAGGTGATGGCTCTGAAGCCGAATACAATTCTAAATATATACTGAAATTTTCCATAGTTAAGCTCCCATTGCTCTTAAATGCCATATGAGGATAGATAGGAGAGGAAAACGGGAGATAAGAGAGAGAGGGAGAGAAGGAGGGAGAGAGAGAAAAGGGAGAAAAGAAAGGCAGAGAGAGAGGGAAAGAGGGAGAGGGAAGGAGAGAGACAGAAACAAAGGAGAGAAGGAGGGAGGGAGAAAGGGAGACAAAGGGGGAGAGAGAGAGAGAGAGAGAGAGAGAGAGAGAGAGAGAGAGAGAGAGAGAGAGAGAGAGGACTGAAAAAAGCCCTGGGAAAATGTGCAGTGGAAAATCTGTAGAAATGATGTAAGAGAAAGCAAAGGCAGGGATTGGAGTAAGAGATGTATAACTGAGACTATAAAAACTTCGAGAGAAATCTCACCATCAAGGCTGAGTTTTGGAAGACCTACACAGACAGGATTCTATAGTTAGAATCTCCTCATTTATTACAAGGTAAGTTAAATGTAAAAACTGATACAAAGATCTGAGGGATTTTTCCCTCTTTATTATATTCGCTTATGCATATTTTAAAAATATTTTGTACATCTTGGTTTTGTTACAATTAAATGAGGCTTATTAATATAATTTTTCCCTCTCTAAAATGATTAGATTATCCAAGATATTTATGTAATTCAAAGTGAAGGTGGAGCTAATTGTTTGCTCAGATACTTTATATTTATTACATTGCTTTGTGCTCTCTTAAAATTTCACAACAAAGAAAGAAAACTAAGAGAATGATTCTCTCTTATGTACTTGATAGTACTTTGCTTTTATCACAGATGTAAACATCAGGAAATTATTTAATAAACAAAAGTAGTCTAGTTTAAATAATCTGTGTAGAATTTTTTTTTCTTCTGTACTCACTTCCATTAAAATTGGAGCGTAAGAACAAGCTTTAAGTAACCAATCTCTACATTCTATACATTTAAGCATCCTTTGTTTTATCCTTATAAAAATAAAACATATCAAGATTGTAGTAAAATCTAGTTGAAGTAGACTTAAACTATGTCTATTATTCAGTATTAGAAGTATTTTTGCTATTTAGTGATTGAATTAAGAATTTAAATTCTAAATTTGTTTAAAGCTGTTGGAGATAGTTTTGTTTCAGGTTTGATCTATAAATCTAAGCCTGCACTCAATAAACTCAGCTTGAATAATGCAAGATATTGCTCTTTTGAATTGTAATAAACAACAGGTTTAGGAATGTGGTTGCTATTTATTTTGAGTTATTCCTTTAGAAATAGATTTTGGTGATTTTAAAGTGCATATAAATTACAGAATTACTACTGTCACTTTGCTAATTATCTATCCAAAATCATTAGGCACATTCTGTATTGTCTCTGTTTTGGTGCTACTCTGGTATGGCATTTTTCAAAAGAAAGCCTTGTAGCTACACATTGAAGCCTCCCTGATCCAAGAATTGTAATAAAGCTTCACTCAAGAAGTTAAAGCACTAGAGGTTGACATTTGTTTTCTCCTCCTACCCTTCAAAGTTGTTTTGTTTTGTTTTGTTTTGTTTTGTTTTCTTTGGAACTGATTCCTATGATCAATCATGGACAAGAGAGATTTAACTATCTTTAGGGGACTAAAGGATCAACTCAAACTTCAGGGTTTCCATCTTAAAATATTCCTAATGATTTGTATTGCTGATTGATAAGTTAAATTAATTGAATTTGCCGCAAAGGAAAATAATTTAAGGCAAGAAGTCCTAAAATATTGTCTCTGCCAGAATCCCTAGGTATCTGACTTTGCTTTCTCAAGCCTTAAGCATGAGGTAGAGTTCAGCCGCATTCTTTCCTGAAAGAAACGAAAGCAATGAACAGTGCAGGCATACACGCAAAAGAACGACTGGGAGAAGCTCTCTTGTGAGTCACTTTTGCAGGAAAAGGACTCAGTATCACAGAATCTCAGGACTAATCTTCAGACATTACTTAACTTTCTGTCATTGTTTTACCTAATGCAATCCCTACCCATGAGCCACTTCTGCTTAGAGTTGATGATGCAATCAAAAGAACACAAGCTTTGAAATCAGAAAAACAGACTTCTGTCCACAGCCCAGATTTCCACAGCTTTGTATGACCCTGGGATGATCATCCAGCCTCCCGGAGGCTTCTCCTTACTCTGGTGATATCAGAGTCTACAGGGGTAAGTTAGGAACCTTCAGTCACCCTCCTAGCTCTGGAAACCTCTAACCAGCCCAGCTCCCTTAGGTTGGAAGATGTTTCTTCTCTAAGGTATTTTTAGCCAAGCTCATCCTCTGATTTCACCAGATAGGTATCAGGGTACCTGCAGGGAACAGTGACAAGCATCACTTGTTACCCATCACCTAGTGCCCTGGTCAGCTTAACGTGGCTGCAGCTCAGTGTTGCCCTCTGTTCTCTACAGACATCCCTGAGCTCAAGCCTTTCTACAAGGCACCTGCACCCTCCAGGGATGGTGCCCCTGCCACAGCCCTCCTCCTCTCCCTCTGCCTTCTTAGCCTCTGTACCTTCCTTACCTCCTCTCTGAGCCTCTCTTTCAAGTCCTCATTTCCTCCAAGAGTCACTTTTCAAATCTACTTAGGGTATTAACTTCAGTGGTTTCAACACTGCCATGCCTTTCTCAAATTCTGTGTTCCTTTGACACAAAGGCTCTACACATGTGAAAATTGTACTTTAATAGAATTATATATAAAATGGTATCAAAAATTCACTTGGGTTAATGGAACTCAAGCTTGAAGGTTAATTATGTTTGAATAGCACTGACCTCTCTTCCCTTTTGCTTTCTAGCCAGCAGAAGATTCTCTATAATTTGTATGTTAATATTTTCACAGGACTAACAATACTAATACAGTAATACATCAAATGAACCTTTGCTAGTTAGGACTCGCTTTAGTGAAATTACTTTCCCTCACACAATAATTGGATTATATTTTATTTTCTAGATGTTAAGAATTAATTTTGTTCCTTAAAATTATGGATGAAAAATAACACTTTCTCAGAAAAATTTAAAAAAAATTATTAAAAGTATTTAGAAGAATTGTCACATTAGAAGACAATGCCTGTGGGGCTTGTGGCTTAGCTCAGTTGTTTAAAGCACCTGCTTGGGCAAACTAAGTCAGGTGCAGGGAACCACGGTTTGATCCCCAGCTCCACATGCTGCACTAGATCCACCCTTAAGGCAGCCTGAGCCAGTAAAAAGAAAAAAAAGACAATGTCTGGATAGTACAAATATTACTTCTTGTCTCGCAGATTTGTTCTAGTAACCTTCCCTATGTTATTTCTAATCCTCAAGATACCTTCAAATAATCCTTGCCCCATTTTCCTGATGAAGATGACATGCCTGGTCAGCACACAGATCCAGGCCTACACAGCTGCATAACTGTTTTTCTACTTATTCGCTTTGTAGTATTGGAAAGCATATGTTCAAGGCCAGGACACAGAAACTGAAGGTTCTAAAATTCCGATGATTGGTTTCTCCCTTTGGTACAAAATAGAAGCACAATACTGCCTCTGTTAGATCTAGCATGATTGTTGTGAGGATTAAGGGAACAAATTTATTTTAAATTAGTAAAACTCCGTCTAAAAGATTTTTAGAAGTGATTTACCACAGTCACACTTGAAGGAAATGCAGTCCTTCTTGCAAGATCAGCTGCTGCAGGAAGAAACTGCTGTAAGAGAACAATGTGGAGGACAGGAGAGACTTACTGACATCACTCTGTGACCCACATACGGAGAATTCCTAGTAAGTGCATCCCGCACTTGCGTCTTATAAGATTCATGATTTCCTTCCTTTATTTGCAGTTCAGAGAGTAGTATTTTCTTGATTACGTCATCTTGCATACTATAAGTCAAACGTAAGATTCTTATTAATTCTTTAGTTGCTGTGTCAGGAAGCTAACTTAGGACCTTGTACTTGTCAGGCGGGTGCTTGTGTCACTGAGCTATATATCTCTGGCTCTATTAAATATTATATTTTGGTACAAAGTGAAGCAACAAGTGAAAGGTACTGTGGTATTCCAGTTCATCTTGAAGCCCTATATATCCTATATTTAACTTCATTTATTCAATTTCACTCTCTGAAAACCTTTTTAATGCCACATTAAAATTACCTATAGCCCACCAGGATATCATTTGGAGCTCATGGTTTCTCTATATACAGTTTTAAGGATTCTTTTTTCCCACTGGAGGGCCTTAGTATCAAACGACAATCTTTATCATAATTGTGTACAGTCATACGCCAAAGTCATTTTTCATTAATGGATATCATGGTCTTGTATCAGAAAATGTTTAGCTATTGAGAAATCTATGTGTAGGATACTGGTTTTTTGTTTTTGTTTTGTTTATTTTAGGGCGGGGTGTACAGGATCTCACTGCATAGATCAGACTCGTAGTGATCCTCCTGTTTACAGCCTCCCAAGTGCTGGGATTACAGGGGCACGCTATCACGCCCACTCTCAATTGCTGTCTCAGTGCACCCCGGGGGTGGGGCCGGTACAGCAGTCCTGGGGATCGAATTCCTGGCCTCTACGTCTGCCTAAGCAGGCACTTTAATCTGCTGAGCCCTTTGGCCGGCCCTAAGATTACTGTTTAGTAAGAAATCTTAAAATCCAGAAGTATGATTGTTAGGAAATAGAGACATGTGGCACTTTCACTAGAATGAAAATGGATCGCGTGCCCTGTTCAAGGACATGCCAGGACTCTGATATGACTTCTGCATATGTACTGTAAGTATAAAAACTTGCATCAGTCTCTGCTCTTTTGCATACTGAGATCAGCTCATTGACATGGATTTAGCACACAGAGTGATGGAAGCGGCACCGAACTCCCAATTAACTACTACACAAAGCTGCTTCCTTCCTACATTCAGAGCATAGTGCTGACTCCACCAGGACTTCTCTCTGGTGCTCAGATGCATCCGTGAGCGCGGCGGCGTCACTGCTCTCTCAGAAATACACAACACAACTCTGCTACACAGACAGATTAGACTTTTATTGGAATCTTTCTTTTGGAAAGTGACAGCATCTGGAAAGAATGAAATCAGTGCCAAGAAGAATAAACTAATGCAATACACATGCACAGGTAAATTACCATTTTTCCTGATCTGTAGCATTCAGGAAACACAGCATACTAAGATCTGCACTGCGTTTAAAGTCACTGCAAAATGCAGGTGTCTATCGCATTAGGAATAACTCATCCAAAAATTTCTTACTTTATTTGAAATTTGTTTTGGAGATGGAGACATGTTTTCTATTTATGCAATTAGGTTATACTTGAAGGAGCATGAAGCTGGGAGTCTGAAAATGTGAGTTGTTATTATGGCTCCTGTAACTGACTTGTTGAATTGGGAAAATTTACTACTGCCATTTGAAGAGCAAAAGAAATAGGAAAGAAAGCATTCTCCTTACATTATTTTTTTGCAAAAAGTCTGAAAATGTTAAACTTCTCAGTATTAATTTGCACTTTATTTTCAAAATTGAATTTCAGAATAATAGCCAAAACATGAAAGATATTGACCATCATGTAATTTATAAGGACATTGTTAAATGAATTGCTAAATATCACAAGTATTGCTCAGATGTACTGGATTTTTTTTTTCCGGTACCAGGGATAGAACGCAGGACCTTGCGCTTGCCAGGCAAGCACTTATTCCACCAAGCTATCTCCCCGGCCCTTGTACTGTATTTTGAACAGGATGATATGCATGAGATATATGTTAGCTTAAGAAGCTACAAACATTAGCTCAATTGCTGTTCATTCAACTGCTTCTCAGTTTGAAAACTTTTATTGGAATTATGAGACTGTTAAACTTCCCCCCTGCTTCCAAGTACTGACTGCCACAGCTATACTCAATTACTGTTTGCGAAGCCAGTTTCTCCAAAGTTTGTGGAATGACAGCCCCAAGAAAGAAGGGAACCCAATGATAGGAAATTTGAGGTTGGGTTTTCAAACATCTGGTTGCTTCACTCATCAAAACCACAAACAGCCTCGCTTGAAACTGCATTAAACTACTTCTACTCATTGAAATATTGAAATTATCTGTATAAGGACAAACTATAATTTATCCTCTGATTTTTTTTTATTATGAGTTTTTCATATTGTGTGTATGAATGGTTCTCAAGATCCCTGGAAAATGAGTTAAATTTCATGTTTTCAGTGAGAAGCTGGCTTCAATGGTCTTTCTTCGCTCACTAACTATAATTTTGGGGGTGTAATCAATCATTTATATTAATTTATAATTCATAAAATGTTTTATGAACCATTCTTTAGTTCCCTTGGTCAAGGTCTTAGCTATAGTGAAATACATGTGGACAGTTTTTTTCAAAAATTTGTCATATTTTCTGTAAAAATGCCCGTCATGACTTCTCCTATTTGTCAATTCATCAATTCATTAAAATTAAAATTAATTGGTTAAATATAATTAATTAACTAAATATAATTAATTAATGAAGTAAGTTTTATTAGACAGTGTAGAATGTTGAAGTCTTACTCAAAACGACCAGGCCAGTAAGAAGTTCAACAAGAATATTTATTTCTAGTTTTCAAATCTAATCCTGAATTTTTTCCTTACTATCACAGAAATGGAGTCCACCAAAAATCATAGACACACTTCAGTAAAAGAAAAACTTTTGGGATCGGGGAGATAGCTCAGTAGAATAAGTGCTTGCCTGTCAAGCACATGGTCCTGAGTTCAATCTCTAGTATCTAAAACAAACAAGCAAACAGAAAACCCAAAAAGTATAAGAAAAACTTGTGCGACTATTTTAATAATACATTTACTGAGCTATCATTAGACTGATACAAGTTATCTTTGGTCTGCACAATCACAAGAGGTGGTCAAAGTGGCAGCCAGTAGCCTCCAGGCATTTATCAGTACGGTGAACTGTGCTTGGGTAGCCTTGGTCACTGAGACTGCTGCACGTGCATTTCCAGTTTCTTTTCTAAGGGCCTACAGTGGAGTGGGTTTTCTGTGACATAAGACATCATCTTGGATCCCCCACATAAAGGAAACAATCATTTGTTTGAAACAAATCATATAATATTTCTTTTTCTGAAGTTTGTTAGTAGACAGTAGTTTTCTGATGCTATTGAGAGCCTACATATGGACTGAAATTTTTATTTTTAAAATATTCATTAATTCATAGGCAAGATTTTTGGAGAGATAGATAGATAGATGGTATAGTGTGTGATTCATTTTATTTTTTATTTTTATTATTTTTAACGTATCTTATTTTATTTTTTCATTTAATTTTATTTTATTTTTTGCAGAACTGGGGACTGAATTCAGGCCCTTGTGCTTGCCAGGCAAGTGCTTATTCTACTGAGCCATCTCCCCAGACCCCTTTAAAGTATTTTAGTATTGGGTCTTACTACATAGCCCGGACTTGTAGTGGTCCTCCTGCTTTCAGCCTCCCCAGCACTGGGATTCCGGGCATGCACCATCACACCCGGACTCAGTGGTCAGCTCAGTGCTCCCAGAGGCAGGTCTAGCATGGCATGTGGTGCTGGAGATCAAATCCCAGTCTCCGTGCTTGCCTAAGCCGGTGTTTACTCTATTGAGCTATCTTGTCAGCCCAAGTGTGTGATATTTGTGGAGATTTCAAATGTCTGAAAATTCTCACTATGAAAATCTCTGATTTTGTATCCACTAATTTTGTGTCTGCCAAGGTTAGTGTTTATTGAGACTACATTCAAGTGATCATCTTACTTTGATGAACAAACTACTAATTTCAAATGTAAGGCAGCAAGACACAGTCGGTTATTTCAGAAGTATTAATATTAATTATGTTTCAAAAAAATTTATATCTAGGGGGGGCCGGGGAGATTGCTCAGTAGAATAAGCACTTGCTTGGCAAGTGCAAGGGCCTGAGTTCAATCCCTGGTTCCACCCAATAGAAAAAAATTATATCTGGGGGCCAGCAAAATAGCTCAGCAGTCTAAAGCACCTGCTTAGGCAAGTGCAGGGACTGTGGTTCAATACCCATCACCACATGCCTCGGCAGCCCCACGCCCAGAGTGGACTGAGCAGGCCAGAAAAAAATTTATATCTGACAATAAAATTTAATATCACAGCATTCTTTCCTTCTCTGAACCCAAAAGAGAAGATATAACTCTATTCTCTGGCCTGTGGAACCTCTATTCTATCAATTTTTGTTTTGAAACTGTAGAGGAATGAAATCTAATGACTTATATATAGTACAGAAATTAAAAAAAACAGACATAAGTTCCCAAGAAAACACTTCAAAGCAAATGTATGTACCACATTTCATCAATTCTGCCTTATAGTTAACCTTTCTGAGATTTCAGTGTCTTATACTTGATATCATGTGACGATTTAATGGATAGCGTTTTTCTTTCTTAAAATACATTTTTAAAAAATAGAATCGATCAGCATAAATGGCATCTTACACAAGAAGCTTCAGAGGCTCTGGTTTTTCAGCTAGAAATACCTAAAATTATACAGGAGAATACTTATGTCATAGCTAATTGCCGTCTTACACATAGCGTCCAGCTGGCGTGAGGAACAGCAAAAAAAATTTCTTACCTACCCTGTACCAAGCACCATCGTTACCTTTGATATATGTCCTTCCATTGGGAAAAGTCCAGGTTTACCAGCTGATTTTAAAGGCCAGAACCAATATCAGAGGTCCATTAAAAATAACCCCATTTTTATTGGTCCAGAAAAAAATGTTTGCTCAATACTGTATCATTAAACAACTCAGCCAAAGAAGAGTCCAAGTCCCACAACACCAGCACCAAAAACTTATTAAAGGGAACTGCACAGAGACTAGTCAATCATGCACTTTTAGATCAGCTGGTAAACTGATCTAAAATTATTTTTGCTCCGCTAGCTGTTATTCATGAAACTCTTCTCTATTGCCAAGAAAGACCTGAGTCACTGTAACTTAACGCAGTAGGATTAACAGTGAGATGACGAACTTCACTGTTTTACAGATTTCCTTGGGCTGCTCCACCTCTGTGTACCTGGAAAGCCACCTTCATTTTTGGGGAAAGAACCATAGAGCCTGCTATCCCAGGCACATGTGGTGTCAGCACGGGGCCCCCTATACAATATGTCCTAGGGCTGGGGAGATAGATTAGTGGTCTAAACACCTTCCTGGCAAGTGCTAAAGACCCGAGTTCAGTTCCTAGTACTGGGCATTGTGGTACATGCCTGTAAACCCAGTGCTGGGAAGGCTGAGACAGGAGGATCACTAAGAGTCTGAACTGCATAGTGAGACCCCATAACAAATACATTTTTAAAAAAATCATGTCCTGTTAAACCTCTTTAAATACGTGTCTTAATCAAAGTGGAAAGAGAACATAAACTTTAAAAAGATGGATTAGCATTTTATTTTTAATAAAGTCCTTTTACATTTTGGAGGGTGGGGGGAGGTAAGGTAGAATAGGGACTACTTAAAATATTTCAATGCAAAGTACTAGAAAAAATAAAAAAATCCCAGATGGTGTCAAGATTCACCCCAAAACCCAATTTGCTTGTGAGTCTCTAATGTTTTGATTAACTATCAACAGGACAAATGTTAGTCATGAAGTCTCAGATTAAAAAGAAATTCGAATCACCTGATTAGTAATTTTTCTTTAATGCCAACCTTCTGATGCACATAATTTAAGTTTTATTCATTAAAAATGCATTAGATCAGACACTGGTTCACCTTGCTTCTGTTTAGCACTTTCCTTCATGCTGGGTTGTTTTCTCTCTCTCTTTTTTTTTTCTAAAATGATCCTTTTTTTTTTTTTTGTCTTCCAAGCTCACTTGGAATAACTCATTGCTACAGGAATTCCGAATAACTGAAATATTTTTCTCCATCTTGACAATCTTCTCATGAAAGTCAGGCTTGAATAAGTTTGCATGGGTTTCTGGACTCCTGCTCTTCCCCACCTCTGTGTCCGTAAGACCTATGACTGTTCTAAATGAATAAACACACAATATATCTTGTTTTCCAAATTTAAGGGCCAAAACTCCACTCTTCAACACCTGGATCCATCCACCACTACTCCAGTCTCACTTTGGAGGATTATTGCAGAATAAAACGGTTTCGTACATACCAGAGACTTTGAATCAAAGCTTAAGATCTAATACACATACCAACAAACATTTGTTTATTCATCAGTGTTATTTAAACAGTAAAAACACATAATAGTTGCGTTACCTAAAAATGAACGAAGTACACACTAAATCCTCTAGGACAAGTTCCGTTCTCATTTCCGTTGAAATGCCTCGCGACCCAGAGGCGTAGCATTCAGAATTTACTCCATAAAAATGAATGATGTGTTAAACAGAATGCGACACTTTGGTAAGTCCACATAGTCAGGGAACATCCTCTGAGGTTTCTTTCTGCGATCTGGACTGTGCATGGGCCAAGGAGTGTTTTAAGTCACGGGCTATATTTATCCACTATCAACAAAATAGGGAAATGGGGATAAATAGAGCCTTTTCCTTTCCTCCCTATAATTTCCTCAGCTTCTAATTTTGTAGCAATCAAGTTTCAACTAGTTAGTCAAATGTCTTTTGTGTGGCAGGTGCCAGGGTGCTTGTTTGCATTCGAGTACCAGAGGCCACATTTAGGAATTTGGCCTTTCCATCGACTGGCGACGAGCATGGTTTTAAGCCGTTAAACGTGTGTATTTAAACTCCGCATTTATTTTTAAGTCTCCTTATCCAAATAATCAGGATGTGGTTATCTGTTAGATGATACACTATGACTTTTTTTCCAATATACACCCATGCACAAAAATATATGTCTCAGACTAATCGTCAATATTATAAACACCCGTCATCCTGTGCCCTTTACAAGATTTCAGAAAAATCTGGTTAGTGAAACGTATATAAAAATAGTTGAAGGAAATCCACAAGGGAAGATTTATAAAATTGGATGAATTCACACTTTGTAACCTATTTTTAACATAATTAAAAATGAGGAAGAAAAATATTGCAATTGTAGTTTATCTTTCATTAAATGAAAGGTCTTTTATAAATGAAGGTACAGAGATATAAGAGATCATTTTTTAAAACGCAGCAATGTTCTTAATATATCTTCCTTTATGTGAAAGAAAGGCAAAGAAGCACAAGCACAATCAAGAGAAAAATATGATCACAACTGACTTTCTAAAGAATGGTGAAGGAAGTATATGGTTGGCATCTTCAGAAAATAACTGTTACATTTTTCTCTGTTATTTGTTTATTTGCTTAAATTAAAATCGTGTGATTCGTTATATTCTGGTACTTAAAGAAAAACTCAAATTACATATCAATTTGACAAAAAGAAAACACAGAATGTGTTAGTCCCTTCCAGAAAACTATGGATTATAGAGAAGCAGCTAGTCATCAGCATTATGTGACAAGATTCTGAAATAATAATTGATGCCGTAATGACACCAAATAAGCAAATAGTTATATTCCATCGATAAATGTTACAGATGATACTAAAATATTTTCATCTCTAGTTTGTGTTAATCAGCACACTTTGTAGTGATGTTACTCTGTAAGAAGTATTTTTATTCATTATTCTAGCTAATGACATTTATTACTAGCCTGTGAACTATGGTATTACAGTACAGTAATAATTTTTGAAGTTTCAAAAAGAAAATTTTGATGATAGGAAAAAGAATTTTGTTATTAAGGAAATATTTAGTAAAACCCCATAAGTGTCCTTTCATTTACAGACTACAAATATGACATGAAATAAAGGGATTATGCATAAATTAACACAACTACCTCAAAACTCCACCTTTTTGTGAGAGACTTAAATAAGAAATAAGGAAATGAAATTCAGATAAGGAAAATGAAGGGGCTGGGGAGATAGCTCAGTAGAATCAGCACTTGCCTGCCAAGCGTAGGGTCCTGAGTTCAATCCCTAGTTCCACAAAAATAAATAAATAAATAAATAAATAAATAAATAAATAAATAAAGGAAATTGAAGTGGGCTTCACGATGTGTTTCAAGATCATGATAATAATATAGCAAAATGGGACTCAAGCTTAATCTTGAAATTCTCTACCATCTAAATTCTCTTTTTCCCAACAAAGTTGCCACATGTCTGAAGTGTTCATCCCTAAACAATGCCATCTGGGAATACAGTGTCTCAGCTGTCTTCAGGCTGGCTCTGCTCCAGCCTTTCCCGTGGTCTTCCCTCAGCAGGGTAGTGCCTCTTCACGACTGTGCAGGATTGAGGGGTGCATTGGGCAAGCTGAAAGCCAGCAAGCCTGATATAAAGCATAGATGAGACTTAGCTGGTGTTACGATGATGTCTTTTTAGTATAAAGTCAGGTATTTGGGAATGACAGACCTTGGTGCTCATTACTCAAAATAAGTGCATATAATGTTTTTTGGGAAAAAATAAAATTATAAATTTAAAACTAGGCATTTATCATCCTCTATAATCTGATTTATTTTTCTCCATCCTTGGAGGCAACCAAATCATTAATCAGGTTTCATTGGCTTGTATTTTTACATATATATACTTCAAAATTTATTGAATGGCTTAGGCAAATTCTTTTATGTCTTAGGTACTGTTCTAACACTTCCCTATCCCCAAAAAAGGATTTTTTTGAAATCCATACATTTAGATACACATGTATTTAAATTACTTGTTTTAACAATAAGCGTACATAGAGCCAAGTCATCTACTTTTACTCCAGTTTAAATGCATTAATAAATGCATTCTCTCTTGAATGAAGCGAATAGATTGATTACAAATTTTTATTACTAAGAAAAATGAGGCTCAGAGTTTGCTGACACCTATGTCCTTCCTAAGATGTAGGAGTTCCCCAGAGATATACAGTAGAAGTGAAACCAATGTGTTACAGAAAGGACCTGACCATTTTCAATATTTCTGTTTATTGCCAGTATCCTCCCGATAGTTAGATCCATCTCTTACTCTGTTAGAACTTTCAGCAGTTTTCTTTTTGTTCCATTCTGACATGTTGATATAGTAACTTTAATTTTTTCTTGATCTGATGTATGTAAAATATCACTTTTCTTTATATTTACCCTATAAGTTGCATGTATTAACAAACATTTTCCATTAAACTCTCTCCTTTTCTGTGAAATTCACATTCAGTACTTAGGCTTATGTTTCCTTGGCTTTTTAAACATTTTATTAATGAAATTTATTTACCTTTTCTAGGTACTAATTTTGCTTTTGTATATATGTTAAAAAAATCAACATAATCACACATTTAATTGTGTAATTTGTTTTTAAATTTTATTTATTGTATCTTTTCATACAGAATTTTTAAAGTTTTATATACTAAACTTTGATAATTTTCTATGAAATGCCATTCTTTTGATCGTTTTTAAGAAATATGGATAAAAGGGCCGGCAAGATAGCTCAGCTTACTAAGTGCCTGTTTAGGTAAGCACAGGACCTGGGTTCGATCTCTGGCACCACATGCCAAGCCTGCCACACCCCTGGCTGTGCTGAGCTGACAAGACCAGGCCTGGTGACACACACCTATTCTCACTGCTCGGGAGGCTGAGACAGGAAAATCACTATGAGTCCAAGTCCAAGCTGTGTAGTAACACCCTGTACTGAATACATTTTAAAAAAGAAATAGAGATAAAAGAAAAGAGTATAAAGCTGTTCTCCATTTGAATGTAGGATGTTTTGAGATTTTGAATTCATAATATTTTATATCTTTAAGATATTTCTGTTTTAGCCTCCACTTGGAATTATCTTTAGGTTTTTTTTTTTTTTAATGTATTTAGAATAGGGCCTCACTACGTGGCTCGGACTCATAGCGATCCTCCTGCTTTCAGCCTCCCCAGTGCTGGGATTACAGACTGCAACACCATGACTGGACTCTGTCCCTGCCTCAGCACAGCCAAGTGCAGGGCTGGTGCAGCGTGTGGTACCAGGGATCAAACCCCAGTCCTTGCACTTGCTTAAGCAGGCACTTAGTCTGCTGACATATCTCACCATTGTATCTGGACCATTTTATACATTTTCACTTAAGTGTTTGACTTTGAAATCTCTGCATTAGATGAAGAGTAAAGGTATATGAGCTGAATTTGTTATATGCTAGATTAGTTTGAATTAAATTATTATTATATCTGTACAAATCCAATCTAAGGGTCTATGGAAATGATATCTTTATAGATTTTGTTCTGAGAGCTTGACAGCCTCTACTGAATATCATTCAGGTTGCTATAAATACATTCCTAAAGAAGCGAATAATTTATTATTTTCTTGTAATAAGCTTTAAGGAACTTTTATTTTTCTATCTTTATCTTTCAAACTAATGAAGGCTAACGCTGCTGTCTCTGACCCTCAGATGCTGGACTGGAGACTGCCTGGTGCACAGATCATCCTGGCTCTGACCCTGATGCTCTGGAGTTCAGGAGAAGTCTTCTCAGTGGACGGAACGACCGAGGTGATAAACCCAGCTTCTAGGGCCATGTCTTCATGTTTGAAACCATAAGCCATTTCTATTAGAGTATTAGGAAGTTCCTGACAAACAGGAGAATGATTTGATAATGAAATACAGGTATATGTACCTAAAAACAGAGGTATTTTTCTATTATTTTATTTTTATTCCCAACAGCAGTCAAGGTTGAAACCTTCAAGTGCAAATAGCGACAATTACTGATCTTCTCAGTAGATTCAGAACAAGCTACTTACATACACGTTAAGAGACGTGAAATGCTGGCAAAGACTTGTATTCTTCAAACAGAGAAGCATGGAAAGTTTTTTTATAATTTCAACTACAATTAATTCAGTTGCATAAACATTAAGAACTGTGTGTGAAATTTTAAATTGTTTGCATGCCAGATTTTGAGTACCTTTAGGCAAAGATTTTATTACCATATAAATGTTTTCTTGGTGTCTTGATTAAAATACAAATAAAAATATATGGGGCCATTTTCACACAGAGAAAATTTACTTTGTCTTATTATGATCTTATTAAAAGCATATATTCTCACTACTCAAACAACATAAAACAAGAATCAGAAATGCATTTTGTAAAAGAATAACTTCATATGAATTCTGTTATATTTCCCCTGAAGATTAAACATATATTTGAAAAGAAACAAAACTGTACTAATGAGCATGTTAATTAGAAGAATAACATTTTTGGAGGATGCTCTGAGAAATCAAAGATCTCTGCCCTTTAAAGTTTTGTGTCCTGCCCTTCCTTGGAATTGTTTTCTAATTTTTCCTTTTCCAGTTTCTATGTTGGGGCCAAGTTTATGGCAATTGGAAGAACGGGATTAAATGGAGGAAGGCAAACAATCTCCTAGAGTGAAAATGTCCTTCTCTGCAGCATATACTTTCAGTCTGTTAGAAATGACAGTGTTTCCAGTGCTACAGAATAACTCCGGATTGTTAATAAAGCAGGGTTTTTAATGCTGTACTTGGGCCTAAGGAGGGAAAAATACTTCACAAATTAGACACTCAGGCTTAGATGTCTTGTGTGAAGCACAAATCAGCCATTTATGTATTAAATAAACATGCAAAAATTTTGCCTGGGAACATAGTTATCAAGATCCTTCTGATGCACCGTAGATGTTCATGAATATTGATTAATTTATCCATGAATGTAGATATTAAGTTCGCTGCCAACAGAAACTGAATTTTATTCATATATGTTCATCTCTTAAGGTTTATATGGCATCTGATCAATGGTGAATTTTTAGTGGCTTCCATCAAATAATGAATAAGTAGTTAACAGAAAATAGGAAAATAGAATGAAGCTTGTTATTTTTTTCAGAATTTATTCAGTAAATAGTCATCAAAAATGTGACTTCTAACTATGAACAAAATTCCGGGCTAGCCACAAAGCAAATAAAAGATTAATCAGACATTCACTGTCTTCACGTTATTTATAACTAATATAGGATACAAATGAAATAGCCAATCTAGTATAAGGTAAAATATAATGAATGCTTTAATGAAATAGGTATACACAAAATGCTTCGGGAATGGCAGGAAAGGATGTGAGTGTTACAGGGACAGATCTGAAAGAATCATCACTATTAAATTTTATTTTTTGTATTTTAGGGAAGGGTCTGCAGGGTGTTCAGGGTCTCACTAATAGATCAGATTCGTAGTGATCCACCTGTTTACAGCCTCCCAAGAGCTGGGATTACAGGCACATGCCACCACGCCCAGTCTCAATTGCCATCTCAGCTGGCCCAGGGGTGGGCTGGCATGGCATGCCCAGAGATTGAACCCAGTTCTTGTGCCTGCTTGCAGGCGCTTTAATTCGCTGAGCTATTTGGCTGGCCCTTAAAATTTAGAGATAAGTCAGGCATTTTCTTTTGTCTCCTGTTGAATGTACTCTACCTTTGTGTGATTCATCCTCTTCACTCCCCTGAAAATAAGTTTAGGTTTTTCCTCTGAAATGTCATTCCATAACAGATCACAGATCTTAGGCAATGGTCATCTCACGTAAAGGTAGAAATGCCTATTGTAGCTGATGATACATATATCTTTTTTTTCCTTTTTGGTCAAAATGATTGGCATCACCTTGCTCTCCCCTGCAGGCCTTTGATTCTGGAGTGACAGATGCACAATCACCACCCACAGTTAGGGAAGAGAAATCAGCCACCGACCTGGCAACAAAACTCTTGTTTCTCGATGAACTGGTTTCTTTGGAGAATGATGTGATTGAAACAAAGAAGAAAAGGAGTTTCTCTGGCTTTGGGGCTCCTATAGACAGACTCTCAGCTGGCTCTGTGGACCATAAAAGTAAACAGAGGTGAGTGAACCTTGGAGAAGGAAAGGTTTTAGTTCTCTAGTTCTTTCTCTATCCGTTCCAAAACAGAGATAATTCCATGCTCAAAAAATACAGTGAAAAACTTGTGTGGGAGCAGGTGTGCCAGTGAAGTGTGTTAGCTAACTTCCGGCTTTCACAGAGAGACTTGGAAGTAATTGTCAAGGTGCCAAATGACTGCTGCAGTGTGCACTAACCATGTGGCATCATGTGTTCCTGGGAAGAGCCTGCTGCATGCGGATGGGTGACGGCTGTTGTAGGGCATCACTGAGTTTGGGAGGTGGGAAGAAATGCATGCATAATGAGATAACCAGCTCACTAGGATTTTCTGTTTAATGGGCATCACTAGAGTCCATTTTTGTGTGGGACTGTAGTACATGATGGTTATACTCCTTGTGTGGAGTTGCTACGTGTATCTAAGGCATCTGAATTTCTTTGCTTCATCTCTCATCCTCACCCCCCCACCCCACACACACGCACACACACTCCATCTCGATCCCCTTCCTCTGGCAGCCAAAGCAATCAGAGAGTTAACAGTATGAATTAGTTGTAAGCATTGCCTTTAAAACTAAAGAGAAGTGTCAGGCATGGTGGTGCACACCTGTAATCCCAGCACTAGAAAGACTGAGTCAGGAGAATGGTTGCTAGTTCCAGACCAGCCTGGGCTACAAAGTGCATTCAAGGCCAGCTTGAGTCTCATAGGGAGACCTTGGCTCAGAAAAAAAGAAGGGAAGTGACTGTTTTAAGTAAAGGAATAATGTGGTTGACATGTGACACATAGATCCATGCTAGAGTTATCGAAAATATAGATGCAACACAATTATCAGATGTTCAGAGGGAGAGCATGAAAGTTTAAGAAGGAATTTTTATGTTGCTTTACCACCATTAACTGGGAAGCAAAAGATATTAGTGAATACTTAGGGACATGAAAAAAGACGTGAAAAGGTGACCAATTAAATTTAATAATTTTATACTAAGAGAAAAAACTGAAAGAGACTATCCTATAAAAGTATAATACAAATATAACCAAAATAGGAATTGTAAATAAGAAACTATTTGTTGAAACCCAACAAAAATGGGTAAGTTTTGAAACACACACACACATTGTGTGTGTGTATAAATATTAACCTCCTACACAGTCCAACTATGATTTTTAAATTTTAAAATAGCTTCCTAATAAAAAGTACTCTATCCAGAAATTTTCATAAGAGAATTTTATCAAGTCTTAAGGTAGCAGATAATACTAAAATTAATTTAGGTTTTCAGAGCACAATCACCCTTGAATTTATTTCTTGAGACAAATATAACTTTGTCTCAAATAATAAACATATTTGAAAATGAAAATTTAGATTTCTCTCATGTACATATCAATATAAAAATTATAGATAGATCTTAGAAAAAAAAATTTAACATTTCTAACACATAATAAATCTTAACCAAGTGGGACGTATTCTAGAAACAAGAGTCAAAATTCAAGATTTCTTTCATATAATTAATCATATTAATAAAACAATGAATTAAAATTCTATGGTATACGTAGACAATAGAAAAATATTTATCAAAACTTAAACAATATTTAAAATACTAAAAATAATATAAGAATTTACAGGGCCAGGGAGATAGCTCAATAGAATAAGTGCTTGCATGGCAAGTACAAGGGCCTGAGCTCAATACCTGGTTCCAAAAAAAAAAAAAAATTATAGATACTTCCTTAAAATGTGTGTGTGTGTGTGTATCTGTAATTGAAAAACAAGAAAATGCCCATTATTTCCACTGGAACTTAAAAATGCCTTTATACAAGAGAAAATATTCAGAGTTATAGAATTAGAAAAGAAGAATTAAAACTGTAAACCTGAGTTTCTGCTAAAATAACTTAGGAAACTACAAGGATAAGTATTATAATTACTACAATAAAACTCTTTTGATAGAAATAATGACAAGAACAAGCATGAACAAGTTAAGGTAGCTCTTCTACTTACAGATATAAATCAGACAATCTGTATAAAACAAGACTATATTTACAAAAGAAGGATGCGGTACTCACCTAGCATCTGTGAGGCCAAACTTTCTATTCCCAGCACCACAAAACAAAAAGGAAGAAAGAAAAACAGAAAATAAAATATGTAGGCATAAAGCTAACAAACAAAGACCTATAAGCTAAACAAACCTATAAGCTAAATTAGGAAAATAATGCTAAATTACAAAGACTAGATAGAAGCAAATGGAGCATGCACTATGTAGGCACATACTTTTATCTCAGGTCAAAAGTCTAAAAGCACAATGATGTCAAATTACAAATTACAATGAGTTAAATTACAAATTAACACAATTTCAGTTAAAAATCTCTTGGGTTTTTGAGAGCTAAATAAATTAATCATATAGTACTTTTGAAGAAGTAAGAGGGAGAATAGCCAGGAAACCCCCATAAATAAGAAAGAAAATATTTACCAGGTCTTCTCAAACAATATACAGTCTTTCTTTATAATAATATGTTATCAGCCTCTGAGTACAAAAATAAATTAAAAATTAAAGAAATAGAATTATGTATGCAATTTTACTTTGATTAGATGGTGGAAGGACAGCTCAGCATAGAGTGCTGTTATTTGAGAAGCATTGGGACACATTGTGCTGGTTACTTTTCTGTCATTGCCCAGATTTATGGAAGGAAAAGGTGTGTTTAGCTCACAGTTGGAGGTTTCAGTCCGTACACAGCTGGCTCCAAGGCAGAGTGGCAGGGCACCCGGGCAATATTTCAAAATGGCAGAAGACAGCAAAATCAACACAAGCAAAGGGTGGGGAGGAGAAGAAGCTTCTTTGCCTGGCTGATGCTGTAGACGGGCTGTCTGTCCATGCCTACACCATCTGCCAGCACTCCTTTTCCACTGGCTGGAAGATGGACACAAAGTAAGGACACTGGCCCCCTGCTGAACCACTTAGCTGAACTTTTAAACTTCTCAAGTTGACACAATAAACAACTTCCTAGAGTGGTGAGGACATGTCCACACCCCAGGATGTAGAGCTTCTGAGTTAGTTAAGCCAGGCAGGCACATACACTGCCCAGCTGTCTCCCCAACCCAGAATATCATCTTTAAATGATCAAAATTTGGAAGAATTCATTTATTGATGATTTTTTAGAAATAGAATTATCAAGATATTTTAAAATTAATTTGTAATATGCACAAATATGTGTAAAATATGTGCCTATTTAATACATAAAATGACAAAATCCAATGATTCTAAAACAAAATGATTTCAAAAAGTGCTGAATGTAAAAGTCATTCCAAAATATGAACTACTAAAACAGTCTGAGCTTATTTTTAATTTCTGTTTGTGACTAAGATTTAAGTACAAATAAATTATTCCCTGAATTAATAATTTGTGCATTTCAATTAGCTAATGATATAAACCTTCCCATCCAGAAAGACATTTAAGTAACTACATTCTCCCAGATTAAAATTTCTGAATTTTAAACATATAAAATGTGTGACTTTGTTTACAATTCATGCAAAATATTTAGGCAGATGCTTATGCTGCTGAGGTATCTCCCCAGCCCTTTGCAAAATACTTAAGAAAGAAAAATTTTGAAATTTCTTTTTTAAAAAAGTCCCATCGATCTTGCAAGATGGGTGAAAAAAACTGAGAAGCCAGACACTAAAGAGAAGATACCCAAAGCCAAGAAGGCTTCTGTCAGTGGTACTGGTAAAAAGGGTAAGGTGAAGGCAAAAAAGTCCAAGAAGGGGCAGCCACACTGCATCCAAAATCCTGTCCTGGTTACAGGAATTGATGGATACTCCTGATCTGCCATGTATTCCAGAAAGACTTTTATGAGAGAAAGTATACAGCTGCTAACTCAAAGATTGAGAAGAAAAAGAAGGAGAAAGTTCTTGCTACAATCACAAATCCAGTCAGTAGGGACAAAAGTAGAGGTACCTGGGTGCCTAAGCTTTGAAAAATGCCTAGATACTACCCTATTGATGATGTACCCAAAAGCTCTTGAGCAAGAAACTCTTCAGTCAGCATGTGAGGAAACTGAGCTAGCACCACTCCTGGCACCATCTTGATCATCCTCACCGGGTGTCACAGAGGCAAGAGAGTGGTCTTCCTGAAGCAACTGGACAGTGGCTAGCTACTCTTGTAACTGGGCCTCTTAGCCTTAATCATATTCCTCTATGAAGAACACATCAGAAATTTGTCATGGCCATCTCTACAGAAATTGTTATCAGAAAAGTGAAAATCCCCAAACACTTCACTGGTGTTTAATTCAAGAAGAAGCTGCAGAAAGATCTCACCAGGAGGGTGAGATCTTTGACACCAAGAGACATACCAGATTTCAGAGCAGTGCAAGGTGGATAAGAAAGTGGTAGATTCACAGATTTTAGCAAAACTCAAAGGTGTTCCTCAGCTGTGGGGCTACCTGCAATTCATTTTTGCTCGGACAAATGGAATTTATCCTCATAAATTAGTGTTCTAAATTTCTTATCAAGAACTTAATTAAATAACTGATACATCTTTTAAAAAATAAAAATATAAATATAAATAAATAAATAAATGCAGGCCCAACAAGAGATGGAAACAAGGGACCAGGAAGATGGCTCAGTAGAATAAGTGCTTCCCTGGCAAGAGCAAAGGCTTGAGTTCAATCCCTGGTTCCTCAAGAAAAGAGAGAGAGAGAGAGAGAGAGAGAGAGAGAGAGAGAGAGAGAGAGAAACAAAATGAATACCCAGGGGAACAACACAAACATAAAAGCTTACCAGGGCAGACTTTACATCAGATCATATTAAAATGAATCAAAGACCCAATTATTGTTTCTTTCTTTGTGTCAACATAATTTTTCTTCTAAACATGACACTAGCTTTATTTTCAAAGATGTGGGCAAATTATTTTAATCCTCAGGGCAAAGTGAACCCAGCTATGCTTTAAGTCTGAAATACCTTCCTTAGTTGAGTTCACTGGCTTAATATCTGAAGTTAATGAATATCTATTCTATTTACACATGTAAAAGGAAGCAGGTATAAAGAAAGAATTAGCTATCTAGAACAACACTGTCTACTTTTTGAATGACCTTTCAATATTAGAAAGCAATGATGATTGGCCTATCATTTTCCTAAAGAATGGCTTCCTTTATCCCTTAACTCAATACTGAAAGCAATTTTCGAGTACAAATAATAGTTCTCTATATTCAAAATTCAATTACTGTTAAACATTTTCCAAACTGTGACTGATTTAACTCTTCCCTCAATATTTTGAAGTCAGCATAGTACATTATGGTACTGTGTCAGCCAGAGATGCAATGGGAGACCATTGCCACCTTTGAAATGGGCAGATTTCTGCTTAGGCAGAGCGCAGTGGCCAGGATGCAGTCCTCTGCATGCCATGGTGGCCCCGCCCCAGGACATGGTGAGACAGTGGTGGAGACTGAGTGTGGTGGTATGGGCCTGTAATCCCAGTGCTTGAGAGGCTGAAAACAGGAGGATCGCTACAAGTCTGATCTATGTAGTGAGACCCTGTATACCCTGTACACCCTGTACTAAATACATTTTTAATAAAAGAAAGAAAGGGGCAGATTTGAAAGTGATTTATTCTAGCAAGAATGCTATTTACAAAGGTTTGTGCATAGCTCAGTCGTAATGAACAGCACAAGAGCCTCAGACCCTCATCTGAGCAGGCAAAGTCACAGAGATCAGGTGCATTGAGGAAAGCCCTGAATCTGTCAGAAGCATAATTCTCTGGAAGGGATCTTGCAAGAGAGGGGGAGAATAGAAAATTATCTAGATGTCTCTCCCAATCACCCTCTCTGGAGCTGCAGGCTGCTTACCCTAAGCAAAGCACAAGACACAGGGAGTCTTATGTGATCCAAAGATCAATCTCCTGGGCTATCAGTAAACTGAAAAAAGATAAAGAACTAAATCTAGATTGCAGGTGGAGGATGAACAGTGTAATTATGCACTTCTATAAATGATTGGTTTGAGAATACTGTTATTATGATGACTTAATTGGAAGATAAAACTCCCCAGGACATAATCAGAAAAAACACTCTCCACCCTATTTCACACACACTGAAACTCACCCCTAGGGTGATGATTTTCCCTGTGTCATGGATAAAGCCAGATGCAAGTTCTTCGGTTCCACAGGTCACCTTAAATATAGTCTCCTTCTATTCACCACAATATGAAAAATGACCATATTTCAGTAATTGCAATACTCAACCACATGTCTTCAAACTACAACTATTATTAAAGCTTTCTTTTCCCTTGCTTGAGCCCACTCAGGGTTGGAAGCTTCAGTAGAAATGGACTCTGGTCCGTTTATCTTCTTCCTCCCCTTTGACTGTAGCACGGTGCCTTTTGTCTCCTCCACAGTTGAGGCTAGGAATGCAGAGGGGTACAGTCGGCATTTTTCATGGATGCCACCATGACCTTGCCTAGTGCTCCCTGGTTGTGCCTAACACCCATAGCTAACTCTATTGTGGAAAGTTTGTTCAGGTCAATCCTTAACCCCCACTGGGAACATTGTTATGCAGAACTTCACTTACTGCGATGTTCCTCATCTGAAAGGTCAGGTATGTCCATAATCTTCATCCTATCCTCTCAGCCTCTCCATTAGACACCACCAGGGGCATCCTACTGAATTTGTTTCATATACACCTCTGTCAGAAAACTCACGGGTCAAAGTCCATTTGATAATTAACTCTGTCCGCATGCTACACACTCTTGACCTTCGTTAATAAAAGTCAAGCTCTTCACTCTGGCCTGAAGCCCATCTTCACATCTGCTTACTGTTTAGATTTTGCAGACAGTATTCTACAGGTCTACTGAGTTACTGGCAACATCTCAGACTCTCTGGGTCCTTTGCTTGAAGCTCTTTCTCTATCTGAATGCTCAGGGGAAAGGGCATCACTCTTTACTAACTTGCTTCCAAGGATTTCTTTCATCCTGACCTGCTCAACATCAATGCTATTGGGTTACTGTTGAAAAAAGATCAATTTTAGTGATCCCTCCTTACAACTACTACTAAATTAAGAATACAAGAAGAAATACTTGTTTTTCCTCACCATTTTGAGTCATAGCTAAAAATTGAAACAGAAAGAATCCCATTTTAACATTCTGGTACATCCTTTTGAATTTCATAACATCTTAAGAAAGATATATTATGATTCCCATTTTTTGGTGTATATTCAGAGAATTAAAATGACTTCCCTGAGATTTCCAAGTAATAAACTAGGCATCAAGTTGTTCCAATCAGGTCCAATGGCTTTCTATTTATTGATAGAAAATAAAGAAACTAAAGCTCCATGTGAATAAAAAGTTTGTCCAAGGCTAGGAATAGTGAATTTCACTTAGATGAAGCACAATGAATAAATATACTTCAAATTACCATATTAATGATACATGGGTTTCTAGACTACCCAGATGTAATTTCAGGCTGATGTTGAGAATAGAGGTGCCAGTTTCAATTAATCAGATACTGTTGTCCTTCTCAATCACAGTCCCATAGCCATGATAAAAACCTTAATACTTAAATTTCTTTTCTAATTTATTATGAAGCAATATGGCACGCCTTGGCCAACTAAGGCATTTCTCAGTTATTGCTGATACTTTCTAGCTCTTATTTGATGGCACCCAGAATGGGTGGTTAAAAAGGGATGCTTTTCAGATTGGTATAACAACGGAGACAGAGGGTTGCGTCCAGATGTGGTACCTTTCGTAAGCGCTTCCTTCCTCCTTGTTAGAAACCTGGCTTCACCATGGGAACTGCCCTCAAGCGTAACAATCTTGAGCTGTTCGTGCCAAAAGCTGCTCCTTATTGCCTTTTTTTTTTACCTCCGTTCAATGTTGCAAAATGAAAAGGTCCTTTTAGCTTTTCTCCCTATGTAATTTAATATGAAGTCTTAAAATATTGCCCAAAATAGATAAAACTCGATTCTATATAGAGGCTTTGAATGCATGTTACCTGCCCTTTCTCAAAGATGATTCTGTAAGACTTTCTGAAGTCCACATGCTAGATGGTTTTAAAACAAAAATTAATCAGATTTCCAGGAGCATCATGAATTCTCTGCTTTATCATGCAACACTGCAGCACTTTCCAAATGAATCATATCTGTTACTTTGCAGCTATTTTATCTCATTATTTAATTCCAGTGTTCATAGCTTCTGAATAGCTGTTTATATGATCTGTTCCTTGCAATACTACCTCAGAAACTGACGTTATGTCTAATTAGCATCATCATTAAATTAAAAGAATCTGTTCAAAATTGAGTTACCTATCGTGTAACTTGGTAGTGTCCCAAACTTTCTGATCAAGGAGATTATGGGGGCAAAGAGGAAAGTGATCAATGATGTAGAGTGTGCCTAAGGAGAGTCACGTGGAGAGAAAACATTCTCTCAGGCTTTCACTGAGAGCACATTGGCCAAGCAATGGCCATGACTCATCCAGATGGCTGACACTGACAAAGGTTCTACAATCTGAGGTACAGGATGTCAGGATAAATCCTGAGGGGATTTCACTGACTTATCAGACCCTAAAGCTACAACTCTTGTTGCATAGGTCCTGCTTTACCTTGGTCTTAATTATCCAGCAGAAAAGTATAAAAACAAAGTATAAGAAGTAAAGCCATGCTGTTATGTTGAGCTGTGGGGGATTCGGTTTAACAATTTCTGACATTGCCAGTTAAGCAGAAGACCCAATACTATTATGTGCTACTGGACTCTTTTAGAATATTTTGCTGAGTTTACACCCCTATAATATTCAAATAACGGAACTTAACAAAAAAAAGGGTATACAGATGATTGTCCATTTTATATCTGTGTATTCAAAGTGGTTAGGATAGATATATAGTTGTACTCTCTTAATGAATAGAATGATTTGTTCTAATGGTGTTTGTAAATAGGATACCTTGTACAGCAATTAACCACTAAGAAGAATGTATGCAATGTGTTAAATATTGAAACTGTCCTACCGATTCGATTTGAAAAAAAAATACTATACCAAAGAAAAATTGAGTTACCGCCATGGTGTGCAAATTTGAAAAGAAAGGCCAGGCGTAGCGGCCTATACCTATGATCTCACCTATTTCAGAGTCAGGCAAAAAGCCCACAAGTTCCAGGCCAGCTTGGGCAATGTATGAAAACCTAGACTCAAACAATATTTAATAAAGAACTGGGCATGTAACTGGGTGGTGGAGCCCTTGCCTGGCATGTCAAGGGCTTGGGTTCAATCTCTGCCACTGCAAATAAAAATTACTTAATGTTTAAAGTAAACTTCAGAGCACTTCCTTTCATCATTCTGAACTTACTAGAAGGAAAACTTGCTCTTCTCTCCTCTGTGTCCAGGAGTTCTTGTTAGAGAAACACTGACTCCTTCGACCACCCTTTACTTGTTCCTTCCCAAAGCTTCTTGTCTGACTGAGAATTTGGGGAGCAGCCATTGAGGAAGATCACTGCATCCAGCTCTTTCCTGTTTTGCCTGGATAACAATAGTCACATAAATCTGTGAAACTGAGGGAAAACATATTAGGGAACTGTCTGAAAGGAAGGTAGAAAGGCATATTCTACACTTAGTTTGGTCAGTTTAAAAAATTCAGCATTTTTATTGAAATGCATTGATCACTTCTATCATAGTTCTAAGTGTTTCTGAATAAAGACTGAAGAAAGAGCAGCTTTATGTATTAGCTGCTTAAAACCGTATCATCCCTCAGATTTAATGTGCTCTATCATTGAAACGTTCTGGAATTTTCATCTAAAAGCCTCCCTGTGCATTTGCAGTTTAAACAGGATTCTGTGGACTATGATTACTTCATTCCTATCCTACACAGAGTCTTGCTG
>NW_004524704.1:6231460-6234020 GCF_000260255.1 Octodon degus
TCGTAGTGATCCACCTGTTTACAGCCTCCCAAGAGCTGGGATTACAGGCGTGCACCACCATGCCCAGTCTCAATTGCCCTCTCAGTGTGCCCCCTGGGGTGGGACTGGCACTAATTCTATACTTTAATTTTAAATTACAGTACCCAAGGCTGCAGGATTCATGGGTGACTGTCTGTTTCACTCTTACATGCTTCCTGTGTTTTTCTGGGAATGCCCAATTGGGTGAGCTCTCCTTGCTCATTAATCTCAGGATGTTAGATATAAATTGCTATGCTACATATTTCCAGAAATTGAGAAGTTTTTAATACAACAATAAAAACTTTCCTGGCTGCTTCTGGCTCAGGATCTCTCCCAGAATGCAGCGAAGTTGCTGCTTGGGGATGCAGTCATCTGAAGCACTGTTGAGGTTGGCATATCTGCTTCCAAAATGGGCCTCTCCCTTGGCCAACGCATGCCTCCTGGCTGCTGACTAAAGCCCTTAGCTCTTTGCTGTGCAAACCTTTCCACTGGACAATTAGAAAACAGCAGCCAGTGAATGCACAAACAAGGCAGAAGCTGCAGTCTGTTGCCTACTTCACATGGTGTCATTTCTTCCCGCAATATCCATGGTGACACAAGTGAGCTCTGTCCACCAAGGAAGGAGACAACATAAAGGTGAAGTTATCAGAGGCCATCTGGTGCTCTGCTCATATATGTTTATACTATGATCTGTCTCTCTGTTTCACTTATGTAATGTACTGAACATCTTCTGTTAACTACTACTCTCTCTTCCCTTTTTTGCACAGATAGTCAAGAAAATGATTGCATTTCTTTGGGAGAGGTAGCATTTTATTGTCCTTTTAAAATGTAGCAGTATAAGAGACTATTGTTTTTAGGGAACATGCTCCAGGCCCTGATTCCAAATTCACTTTCTTGGAACTCACCAGTGGGATGGGTTAAAAGTTGTAACCCACTGTTGCATGGGGCGAGTGTTGAGTACCACTGAATTAACATTTACACATGAATTTAATGATATGCTAGTCTGCCAAACAAGCCTGGAAAATGTCAGAGGCCTGGTTTTCATAAAGGACATGTTCTTGAACCATGATGTAATTAAATAAATAAGAAAAGACCAAAAAAGACGATGTCATCCTCAACTCATTCATTGGGAATATATCTAAACACCAGAACCATATAAGGAGAGAACAAAAGAAAAGTGCATGAAAATCTCCATAATTCAAAAAAATACAAAAAACAAAATGAACAATTCTAATGATGTATTAAGAGTCTGTACACCATACTGGGTGTGGTGGCAAGCGCCTGTAATCCCAGGGCTTGGGAGGCTGAAATCAGGAGAATCATTATGACTCTGATCTGTGTAGTAAGACCCTGTAGACATTGTACTAAATACATAAAAAAAGTCAATGCACCTTTATCATGTTGGATTTACCACATAAATACCATGTAAGTTTGAGTTAGCTTAGAAAATCATCTAACAGAATAAACAAATCAGTGAAACTACATCACCTCAAGAGACCCATTAGAAGACCTTGCCTGGTGGTGCACACCTCTAACCCCAGTGCTGTGGAGGCTGAAAACAGGAAAATCACATGAATCTGAGCTCTGTAGTGAGACCTGGTGCCAAATACATTTGAAAAAGACACACTAAAGAGTATTCAATTAAAGTAAGTGTCCATTCATAAATAAAATCATCAGTAATTAATAATAAAATTATTTTATTAATAATAAATGAAACATTCAAGTAAGGGCCACTAGAAAAAAATACCAACAATGCACACTCTTAACAGATATTGCCTAAATAAGAAGTCTGGTAAACTATGAAGGGTCTTTAAGAAAAGTGATTAGAGCAGTTTATGTTAAAAAGACATTAATAATCAAGTAAATGATACATAATTTGGGACAAAAAGACTCAATAGCAACAAGATTTTGATTCTCTCCAAGTTGACGTATCCACTAGACTCAATAAACTTCCAGTCACAACTGCGATAGGATTTTCATGAAACTTGGTGTGCTGGATCTATTATTAGGATAGATGTGAAAAAATATTGATAAAATATTAAAATAATATTAAAGATTTTCATAAATGACACAACAAAGAAGACTAATCACAAAAGGGAGAATATAGCTGGATATACTCATAACTGACAAAATCTAACATTTGTAGTGTTTTCAGCCCTTCCACAAACCGGTATTCATGGAAATAGCAAAGTAATAGAACAGCAATAGATTGAAGCAGAAACTTCCAAAACAAATGGATCTGAGTGGCTAATAAACAACCAAAAAGGTGAGAAACTTCATTGAAATTCAGCAAAAGTCAATTAAAAGCATAATAAGGAGAGGGCTGGCCAAATAGCTCAGTGGATGAAAGTGCCTGCAAGCTCTGGGACCAGGGTTCTATTCCCTGGGCTGCTGTGCTGGCCCCGTCCCCAGAGCGCGCTGAAATGGTGATGGAGACTGGGTGTGGTGGCGCATGTCTGTAATCCCTGGCCATATGTGCAGTTTTCAAAGTACATATTTGCTGAGAGAGATAATTTATATTTGATTGTTTTTTTTTTTTTTT
>NW_004524704.1:6241819-6242580 GCF_000260255.1 Octodon degus
TATTAATACTATTTATTTATTAAATATAGCATAAATAATAGGACAAGGTTCATTGTAGGTACAATTCTAGTGCTATCTAAACTCTATAACAAAATTTTTAAGAAAATGTGTAGATTGTAAAGAGAAAGGCAAGAAATAATTAAATCAATCTTCAGTCTGTAAGTACCTCTGGAAAAAAGTCAAGAGGCATGAAGTTTGGAAGGAGAACACTGAATTGTACAAAGTGCTCATAATTTTAGTTTTTTATGCTAGTGTTACAAATAGGGATTTTTTTTCATTTTCTTTTAATGGAGCATGTAAAACTTTATGGACTAATGTGTTCAATGATTCTAAATACCTTTAAATATAATTTTAACTGCCTTTTTAGAATGTTCAAAGATCTGTCACATGAAATTATTCAAGGACATAAATATTCTTTAAAAAATCCTACTTAACATAGAAAGTCTATATGATCATGTGAACGTTAAAGTTGTGCTTACAATAAACCCTCTAATTGCTCTCTTTGTAATACTTCGATAGATATTCTGTAACCTGAAACTTATAATAGAGTATTTTAAATGGTGAATTGTTTTAAATTCATCTGAGCCACGTCATACCATCATCTTGTCACAAGAGGGAGTAGATATTCAAAAAAAAGCATAACTTCCATATTCAGTTTTAAGACCATGTCTCTGTTGTTCATTGTTTTACATGCTTTGTATTTCTGTCTGTCCATGTGTCACAGAGTGTAAGACATATATATATGACATATATATTTATAT
>NW_004524704.1:6242680-6274978 GCF_000260255.1 Octodon degus
GGGAGGGCAGATGAAACGCCCCAGCTCTGGCTTCTGAGCAGAGAGGCAGCAGAAAGACTGAAGTGGCAATCAGTACCCAAATTCTGTCCTGGAGGATCAGGAACAACTTGAAATTACAGGGATTCCTGATGTCACCTGAAATTTATTTTTAATCAAAAGCATATTTGTAGACATAGAAGGGTAAATATCACCACAGATGCAGATTTTCAGGTTTATCAGGACATGAATATAGAAATTTTGGGGAAAAAAATCTCATAATAAGACGTACTCATAATAAGACATATATATATAAAAAAATTTTAAATACATTGAAACTCTCTTACAGATGCAGATTTTCAGGTTTATCAGGACATGAATATAGAAATTTTGGGGAAAAAAATCTCATAATAAGACGTACTCAGTATAAGACATATATATATATATATATTTCACATCAGAAAAATATCTTAACTACAGTGCTCGGTTGGCACGTTGCTTCTAAATGAATATCGAATGCACAGGCATTTGTTAACTTGCTGAAATACAATAATTTTGTCTATGTACTTTTTGTAAAGAATTGCTTTTACTTTTATACAGGTTAAAATTTGAAAATACTGAGTGAAATATGCATATGTATATATTATACATAATATTGGTTTTATTCTTCCAAATTTAAATTTGATTTCTAGACAGATAGGAGCGTTTACAACCAATCTCAAATTTAATGGAATAAGTCAAAGTAACTATGGATCTTTTACTTGACCAAAGCCATGTGCAGAGGGCGGTGATGCCCACTTGGCCTTTTCTTGTCTTCTAAAGCAAGCGAACTACTTCTGCAAGGTCTTTCAGGAGCCATCCTATAGCGAGCGGGAGGGCAACCCTCTGCTGACACAATTCGCCTATTAGATATTGCACTTTTAAAAAACTTTTCATTGTGGAAAAAACTAGGCTTTGTATAATATGAAAAGCACTGGGCTAAACTGGAAGAATAGTCTCTGTTAAAATGTCCATGATGTTTTTATGTGTTAGTTTGGTAGATATTTTCAAAATAAATGTGGTACACTCTACAGGTAAAAACATGTGTTACTTGCCACTGTGTTGCCACTATAGAGAACAAATACCATCAAATGTCATTTAGCAAATAAATACAATAAATGAATAAGCAAGTAGAGAAGAGAGAAAAGGCAGGCATACTGAATTTTTATCAGGAAAAAAAAAAAGAAGCTGACAGTAGCAGACAGGAAGAAGATCACATTAACAATGAGTGAAAGAACCAGCTAAGCCCACTTCCTTTTTATTGGTTTTAGTAATTGTATGGTCATATCTGGGAGAAAGAAGGAGGGAAAGATGGGTACAGGAAAGAAGGAGGGAAAGAAGTGAGGCGGAGAAGGAGGGAGGGAGGAAGGGAAGAAGGAAGGAAGGAAGGAAGGAAGGAAGGAAGGAAGGAAGGAAGGAAGGAAGGAAGGAAGGTTGGTTCACTTTTTACTTTCAGTGGGACCACAGCCCCTTCTCATGTATCTGAGCAGGGACAGATAAACTATAATAAAGCAAACCAACAATATGTTACACTCTTGTGAACTTCATTATTTTAAAACCTAAATTGATAATATTCTATTTGAATGTACGTATCACACTTCTCTTTTAAAAAGTAAAAGGATTATTCTCATGACATCAGCTCTTCGGGAAACTGCTGCTCCAGTCTTGTGACTTGCTCCCTCCCAGTGCAGTTCCTTCTCCTTTTTGCAGTCCTTTGAACACCTGAAAGGGGCTGGTTTTCAGTTCCTCTTCCTTCTTGCCTGAGACTCCCCTGAGCACACGTCTCCACCTTGGGGTGACTCATCTTACCACTTCCTGGAGGTCTAGGGGTGGGAGAGTTAGTGGAGGAATGTAAGGGTACTGGAAGCACTCTCACTTTATCATTTTCTGTACATCAGCGCTCTGCACATACGTATTAGCTCTAAATATACACAGAGAGAATCCAAGAAGTCACCAGGTTGTGAGCCTTCCGGGAGGCTCTGGGTGAGAATTTATTTTTTTCACAATCAACTTGTTGGTAGAATTCACTCCTTTACGGTTCTAGGATGTAGGTCCCTGTTTCTTTCAAGAACTTCTAGGGCTGGCCAAATAGCTCAGCTGATTAAAGTGCCTAGGAACAGGCACAGGGGCCAGGGGGATCCCTGGGCCTTCTGTAACAGCCCCGCCCCCAGCAGTTGTTTAAAAAGAAAAATCTCTCATCTACACTTTAAATAACCTTAAACTATACAAATAAATTTATTGTCATAAGTTAAAGTAGATATTTCCCTTATGCTAGTTAGAATAACGGCCTTCCACAGATATCCACTTTATAATCCTTAGAATGTAATCCTTATAATCCTTGCTAAAATGGTAATTGAGACTGGGCATGGTGGTGCGCCTATAATCCCAGCTCTTGGGAGGGTGTAAACAGGCAGATCACTAGGAGTCCGATCTAGTAGTGAGACCCTGAACACCCCATAAACCATTCCATAAAATACAGAAAAAGAAAGAAAGAGAGAGAGAGAGAGAGAGAGAGAGAGAGAGAGAGAAAGGAAAGAAAGGAAAAAGAATTTCTAAGGCCCACAGTATTCCTTAATTTAATACATTTTTTTTCATGGTTAAAGCCAGCCATGTGGCTGAAGTCTTTATCAATTTTTGGTGCAGCGCTGGCCCCGCCCCACAGGTGCCCTGAGCCAGGGAACAAGTCGGGCATGGTGGCTGGCGCTCTCCTGTCATCCCCACGATGCGGAGGCTAAAAACAGGAGGATCACTACAAGTCCTACCTGCGTAGTGAGACCCTGTATCAAATACATAAATGAATAAAAAAAAAAACTTTATTGAATTACTGTGCTGTGGGACCCATTCTGTCTTAGCTTCACCTACTTTTAAAGACTACAGTGGCAGGACTGGGAGCCTTCGGTACAACACAATCCTCCCAGCTCAAAGTCTTCAATCTTATTTATTTCTTCAAAGATTTCTTTATACATTCTAAGGATTTTAAGGTAGATATCTGTGGAAAGCCTTTATTCTAACTAGCATAAGGGAAATATCTGCTTTAATTTATGACAATAAATTTATTTGTATGGATTAAAGGTATTTAAAGTGTACATAAGAGATTTTTCTTTTTAAACAATCATTATGTATAACTATAACAAACCATGGCATATAGGCATTATGAAAGGGAAAGAAACTTCCTAAAGAGGAAAAAATAACTGGGATGGGGAAAGAAGAAAAGAAGGTGCAAGACAATGAAAATAATTGTGTTACTAATTTGTTAGTTGATTGAAAGGAACAGTTATTGTTTATATTATTTGACCAATCTTACATGCCCGCCTCTCTCTATCTATCTATCTATCTATCTATCTATCTATATATATATATATATATCTGGTAATCCAAACAACTACTTTGAAGATAACAATATGTGATATAATAACCATTCTTTATTTCCTATCATCTTGTTTTAAAATTCTGTATCATTTTTATGTTTTATTATTCTCTTAAAAAGAAAGAAAATATTGCTATGTATAATTCCCAATTGGTTAATCAATTGAAAATTATGCACTCACTTTGTTATCAGAAAATTCAGAAGCGCAGATAACAGATTTCACTTAAAAATTCTGAAAGAGGTCTGTGGCACAAGGTGGTAAAAATAGGCAATAAATGTTTTTCTCCTAGATTTTCCCTCATCTAATTAATGAATCAAATTGCTGTATAGGATGGAAATTCTTATAATCTCATACATGCACTCACGTCACACAATAAAACCAAAACCCAGACTAAGAAGATAGATATGAAACATCAAGAGGTTCAATTAGAGAAAATAACGTAACCCGACTCCTAAACACCACTTGAGGGTTAATGCGGTGTCTGAATGCACAGCATGATGTACTGTACCTGAGATATCGAAGAAACTGAGAGTACTTCAATTCCCCTCATTTAATTATTTTAAATAAGCAAAGTTTATAGATTCTTATTTTCAATGTACAGCAATGAAAAATCTATTATATATCTATTGTTTCTATACTTTCCAGAGCCTTTCAAGAAGTTAGTCATAATATCACCAGCATTGTTTAGGAAAAATTAGTCTCAGTAAAAGCGAGAGTGTTTTTTTTTTTCCTCTACAATTTGCATGAAGTCATATTACTCCTAAGAAAAATTAAAGGATTTTAAAATGAAAAATTCTTTCTGATTCATCTATACAAGGACAACCACAGCTAGAATCTCGTTCCATAGTAGGTATACGGTACATTACAGTATAATAAGAAAAATAATTGAGTAATACAACAAAAATTCTTAAAAATATTGAGCTTTTGATTTCATTTTAGTGTTTAAATTGCATAGTAATGCTTAACACTACAATACAAATAATTAGAAAAGAACTGAAGTGGCTGTTGAAAATATTCTGAAAGAAATATTTTCAGACTAATCTGTTGAAAATGACTCTGTGAGGTAATAAATCCTCAGGGCTGAGATTCTCAAACAAGCACTGCATCATTACTATTCATCTGAAGGAACTAAAACTGAATAACTTGCAGCATTTTTCCCATTGTAAAGCTGTTGGATCACTGATAATTTTGTGTTTCTGGCTCTGGGGGATTATTGCACTTGTAATCTGATATTCATAGGTCAGGGGAGATAGCTCAGCAGGCACAGCTGCCTGCCTGGCAAGTGCAAGGTTCTGAGTTCAATTCCCTACACTAAGATAAAAGAAAAATTTGATACGCACAGTATTTGTTTGTATATATTGTGTTCTCCTTTCTCCATAACTAAGGCATGAAAAGCCTAACATATCTAGAAGTCAGTTGTCATAAGCAGTGAGAAGATTCACTTTCCTTTGTTTCTGGGGTTTATCCCACCCAGTCCTGCCAACAATAGAGAATGAAATCCCTCTTAACTCAAAAGCCAGACCGTGAAAGTTATATTTTAAATTCTAGGTCATCCTCTGGATTTTGGTTTGAAAAATACTAAGTGATGACAATAACAAATAGAAATTTTTTTTAAAAGAGTTAATATACAAAAGTTTAAACTAGAAAATAGGCTTCTTATATTTTTGCATGGATTTTTTTTAAATGTTAGTTTAATAATGAACCTGTTTAAATTGTTTTAAACAATATTTGGCATATTGAAAATTATGAAATTTTTCAGTACAAGCAAACTCAGGCCATCACATACACGGTTCTTGTGGGTGAACTCCAAGTGACATCGCGAGCCACACCACAAGCTCAGTTTTAGTGTCTCTACCACTTTCTTTTCTACCAAATTGCATAAGGCGATTTGGGAAAAACAACCAGTCCAGTCCAATTTTCCACAGTGAACAAAGGAATAAAATCTAAAATAGAAGCCAGGCATGGTGATACACGCCCGTAATTCCAGAACTTGAGAAGCTGAGGGATAGTGAGTTCAAGTCCAGCTTAAATTACATAGCAAGACCCTGTCTCAAAAAACTTAACAGAAAGCAACAACAGTCAAAAGAAGGAAGAGATTTATTTGAATATGAGCAAACTGGCTTTCCTACATTCCAAGTGTCTTGTGTGTACAATGGCGGAGGTTGTTCCCACTTCAACACAGGTTCAACGTTTGAGATAGATGAATCATTACTACTACATTTAGTCAAACTCCCAAACAAAGTTCTCATATCTTATGTAACAAGGAATTAAAGTAGTGAATGACTTCAATTTTAGCATAAATGTATTCTCTTTGATCTGTTTCAGGAAAGCAGTAAGTCATCCAAAAAGGCGACTGGGCATTCCCATGGACCGAATTGGTAGAAACCGGCTTTCCAATTCCAGAGGTTAACTGATTCCAACAGTGAGTACAATTTGAATAAGGTCTTTGATGAACTAATTGATCCATTCTGGCTTAAAATTCAACTGTTTGATTTCTTAGCTTATGTATTCATTGTTTTGTAAATATTTCTACATTCAATTCATGTATTGATGATAAATAACTTAAGAGACTTTTGGAAAGAAAATGAATATCCTAGATATGTTTCAAGATAAGTAAAAAGTTGAACTATTTTCATATGCTTCTATGTAACTGTGAAAATTAATGTGCAAATAGTTTATTTCAAATAGTTGAAATTCTATTTAACGCAACAAATTGACTTTAAATATATATATGTAGAAAGTCCCTTTGTTATAAAGAACACACACCCAAGTAATATACACCATTTTGTTATTGATGAATGTTACCATACTTAGGATGACATGAAATTTTAAAAGAAAATGGCGTAGCAGCAGAATATTAGCCAAACATCAAATACCTCATCCAAATCCTGGTTTTGTCATTCACACATTCAATATTTTGTTTCTGCCAAGATATCAGCCTTTTACATTTGAATAACACTCTGGTGATAATGTGAATGTTAAATTAAACATGTGTAGCAGACTTAGAAATACTGGACACATAATATTTTCAAGTGATGGCAATTTATGTTAGAGTTCTAAAAATAAACTGGCTCACTTGATGTAGTTAAGAACCTATACACGACGCTTCATACTCAGGGCCGCTGTTGATCATCTCTGCATCAAGGAGGACTGAGACGTCCTCTGGTGTACCGAGCAGTATTATAGTGTAGGGGACTGGTACCAAGCTTGGGATCCCAGGGTCTCCGCTCAGATCCCCAGTCTTCTGTTTGTTAGCTGCAGGGCCTTACCTGGATTCTGAACTCCCTCTTCATGAAATGAAGGCAGTAATAGCTTCTAATACATAATACTGTCCTGAGGATTAAATGAATTTATATAGAGATAGAGATATATAGCTATAGATAGCTAGCATGTAAATGCTTCATTAGCGGCAGCTGTTACACAATTAAATGGAAGGCTTAACTACATCAAGTGAGCCAAGATGCCACACAGATAGAAAGTTATGCGATTGAATTAAAACCCAGAAAATTGAAATCCTGTTTCTTTTTCAAACATCTTATGTAATCATGCGTGTCCGACATTTTAATAGTTCTGGAACGAGAGACGCAGGTGAGGCTTTCCTGTGAACGGGACTGGCAGAAGCCATCGCCTTCCTCCCAGACACTTAAGAAGCCTGGATCTGCTTTCCCAGCTTCAGGCTGAAGAGGAGCAAATGCTGTCCTACCCCTCTCGGTGATCCTCAGACCACCACTGTAGAAACTCAGAATCGTCGCGTTGACCTCGAACCTTTCAAAATTTAACTGACTGCATGTTTCCTTTCTCCTCAAATGCTTTAAAGCCACAAGAAAGGATCTATATTTTTATTAGAATAACTTGATGAAAAAATGTTACAGAGATTTGTTCTTTGGGGTTTTTATTTTTTGTGGAACCGGGGATTGATCTCAGACCCTTGCACTTGCCAGGGAAGTGCTTATTCCACTGAGCCAACTCCCTGGCCCCTAGGGATTTGTTGATTACTGAGGTTTTGCAGTTACTGAATGCCCATGAATACAGGGACGTGAACCAAATATGGGCAAGAATGCACCTCCTGAAATAGCACCATCTTTAAAAGTCAGATTGAAATATTTTTCTTCGTGTCTAGTGGTATAGCAAATGTGGAAATTCCTTGGGCTTGCTCATCATTGCCACTCTATATGTGAGTAGGTTTAAGACGACTACTATGGAAAAGCAAGTAACTCATGGCATCAGCTTTCTGACTTCCAGTTCCTTGATGCGTGAAGATTATGACACTGATATTAAAATAATTAAGGTTATTTTCTACATATATTTTGCCAGGCTTGATTATCACCCATTTTAACATTTTTCAATTCTACCAAAGCAAGTATGATTAGTTATTTTTAAAACCCTCGCTTTCATATATATATATATATATATATATATATTCAAATTAAGTCTTGGGCCACAGAAACTCGGGAGACGGTTACTAAGTTATAAAGAAAGTTGAAGTAGTATAATGGTTCCTGAATTATGCTGTGTGAGGCCCAAGTCAACACATTGTGTCGCTTTCTTAGCAGTCTTTTGAGCATCCTGACATTTACTAACCTAATATTAAATCTTAGTAAGATTTGCTACCTTAAAATCTTTTTAATTTTACTGAGAAACAAATAGTAATGAGAGTTTCAAAACAGGTTAGTAGGACAGTTTCAATAATTAATACATTGCATAATATTGTCTTCATAGTAGTTATTCATAGTACATGATGCAGACATGATATCTTGTCCAAACACTATTAGTACAAATATTTATTCTCATTGAATTAAGAGAAAGTAGCTGTATATCTATCCTAACTATTTTGTATATATAGATGTAAATTGGTCCTTCACTTATATCCCCTTTTTTTTTGTTTGGGCATCAGAAATGAACACACACACTTCTCAAGAGGACAAAATTATAGAAGCAAATAAATATATGAAAAAATATTCCACATCACTAGCCATCAGTGAAATGCAAATTAAAACAACACTGAGATATCATCTCACCCAGAAAGAATGGCTACCATAAAGAAATCAACCAACAACAAATGTTGGAGAGGCTGTGGGGAAAAAAGAACTTTCTCCACTGCTGGTGGCAATGTAGACTGGTGCAACCATTATGTGAATCAGTGTGGAGACTCCTTAAAAAGCTATCTTAAAATCTTAAGAGCAGTATTACAGAAGAATAGGTTTAGAAAAGAACTTACCAAAATATACATTTTTTTTTCTTCTGTTAATCACTTAGAAATTTCCCATATAGTAAGCCATTGTTTCTATTTATTATTTCTCACCACTACCCCAAGATTTTGAGCTGGGGAGATAGCTCAGTAGAATAAGAGCCTGCCTGGCAAGCACAAGGTCCTGAGTTCAATCCTAGGGACCACACAAAAAAAAAAAATAATAACTCACCCCCAAGGTTCTGCAGATACTTTTATTTGATTTCCTCATGAGAAGTTTCTTGCTTTACTTGAATAACAACACCCATAAAATATTCATATATTTAAATTTCCATTCAAATTTTCAAGGTTATTTTTCACATGTTCATTTCTACTCCCTGTATCAATCAGGAGCTGTCGTGTACATGTCACTGACTAGATACAATTTAGTAACCATAAAATAGTGCTCGCATACTCACACTGCTCAGTAGTTAGATTCAAGAACTTGAAGTCTTAGCTCATCCAATGCTAGCTCATGAAATTGCTCAGCAAATAGGTGCAGCAAAAAGAAACTGATTCATCCAAAGTTTTACATGCACTGATGGCCACAGTGAGCTCTAGGACCTAGAACTTTGGCCTCATAAATCAACCTTCCTTTCATGATCCATTACTTGGTGCTCAGTCATCATTATTGGGCGCTTCGCCCTCTGGTTCACATTTCCAGCAAAATAAAGCAACTCTTTCACAGATCTTTGCTTCGCGCCTGTGGGTGTCAAGTATCCTCTTCAAAGCAAGCTTAGCTGTGGGTTTTCACCTTCTGGCTTTTGCTTTACATTTTCACTCTCATATTGAAACTGGTACCTAATCGTGGAAGTTTTGCATAGTTTAAGGTCAACTCTAGATACAGCAGCTTTGTGTCATCCTGTTTCCAACCAAATGGCAATTTCCTCTCTGATACACAGTTTGGAAAGCAACATAATTTGAAATTTTTACAATGTTCTCTACAAAGTCTTCATTTAAATTTATTATTAAATGATTGAAGTACATGAGGCTTATATTCATCTTGGGCAGCTCGTACACGTGCATTGTACAGCTTGTTTCTTTTCTTTATTCATTCTGGAGAGGGTCTCACTATGCAGCTCAGACTCATAGTGATCCTCCTGTCTTAGCCTCCCCAGCGCTGGGATTACAGGTGTGCGCCACCACTCCCAGTTTCAGAGACTGGCACAGGGCACCCAGGATTCCAGGGTTGGCACAGCATACAGTACCAGGGATTGAACTCTGGTCCTTGCGCTTGCCAGGCAGGCGCTTAGACCACTACACTTTCTTTGCAGCCCTTGTTTCTTTTCTTAATCCCTTTTGCCTTTCTGTACTCCCTTTGCCTCCAAATTTTCTTTCCCCATTTTTATTATTTGTCACTCATGTTAATGATATGCATAAACTCACCGAGGTTATTAGGTTTGTACACATGGCACGTCTTTTTTTTCTCTGATGAATTTAGGACAGTGTGTATAGGGTGTACAGGGTCTCACTACGTAGATCGGACTCATAGTAATTTTTCTGTTTTCAGCACCCCAAGCGCTGGGATTATAGGCATGTGCCACCATGCCAAGTCTCAATCACCCTCTCAGCACCCCCAGGGGATGGGGCCGGCACAGCTTGCTGGGGATTGAACCCCGGTCACTACACTCTGCTGAAGCAGGCACTTTAGTCCACTGAGCTATCTGGCCGGGCCCACATGGCACGTCTCAGTTCTTACCCCGCTTCCACTCCTATTCTCTGCTCCGCCTTGGTTTCCTGGACTCCTTCCCATTTGCAAGAGACCTACCTCTTATTTTGTTCTATGCATCACAATCTCTGTTCTTTGTGCCTTATCTGACTTAAGTGAGAGACACCGTATGGTGTTTAATGGGGCCTGACTTGTTTCACTTAACATATTTTTTAGGTACATCCTTTTCCTCCAGAAGTCTTGAATTTACTCTTAAGAGCTGAGTTGTAGTCCACTATATATAAACGACATATTTTCTTTATCCATTTGTCTGTTCATGGGCATTGCAGCTTACTTTCAGGATTAACTCACAATTACGAATAGTTCTACTACAAACATTGCTATGTGTAGCAATGTTTACGGCAACACAAATCTTCAATGTATTCAAGTTTGTAATAGACTTTCCACTAAACTACTGAAATTCACAGTGCCATCTTTGTCTAAATTATCGTAACTTCTCTAGATGTGATTAGTGAGCTTTCTGTCTCTGCCTTTCACATCAGATGCCCACCTGGTGAAATTAGGTATGTGATGAGTAATTATCCTGCCACTTAATACCACAGATATCATCATAATTTTTTTAATAATGAGATGAATGTTGATTCTTTTATACTGGCAATTTTTTTAATCTAAGAAATATTGATACTTCATAATTTAAACAAAGTAATATAATTTTTAATTCTAGCAGGAATATTACATGTAAATACCAGTGGATTATTGGATCCTATTTACATGAGCAAAATATACAATTATCCCGTGCTACCTTAACAGTAAACATGTTATAGCCTGCTTTTCTTTATTGATCTTTTGTTTCTCATCACAATATCTTTTAAATAAAGATTAAGCACTCAAGAAAGTAATAGACAGTAGACATCTGAAGAAAGGGGCTGTGACAGAGACATTTTATAAGTTTTATTAAAACTTGAATGTAAGCACTTACATGATGCTCTAAAAATGCTTAATTAACCCATTTTGATCTGAAATTATACTGCTGTTTTTCCATCTTCAAAATAAAAACATTCCGTGCAAATAAAAGCTATAATGAAGCATCATGGAGTCAGAGATTCAGCTGTGCTCTGTGGGGCAAATGTATTTTCCTTGATCTACTGCATGCCTATTAGCTTTAACAGCATCAGCTTTTGTTTTTGTAGATGCAGATTCTTCCTGCAAAATATCACGTAAACCAGAAGATGCTTCAGGGAAGTTCTTCGGACTCTTTCGTGATTGAACTTTGAATGAACTGATTTCTGCAAATCCTTCTAAAGCTTGAACTTCAGCCCCTCACAACCTAGTATTGTTTCACTTTTATTAAAATGTTGATCATTTCAATGTATGTATATTTTTAAAATATATATTTAATTATTTAGAAATGGTTACCCTAAATCAGACTTTTAAAACTAACAGTCAAAATATACAATAAAGTGCCTTCTCTGTGTATATTGCCATTCTTTTTTATTTATGGTTAAAGAATAATAATGAAAGATTTGTTTCTGAAAACTTTGCTACAAACTGTTTATTATTTAGGAATAAGGATGACATTATGTTGTATTTTCTTGTGAGTACTTCGATCTTTTTTTCTTTGTCTACAAAGCTGTTGGTTAGCAATAATGAAATTAGGTTTTTGTTATCACCTTCAGATTCAGTGAAGGTTAACCACATAAAATATAACTTGAGCTAACTGTGAAGCCCCAGTGAGTTACAGTTAAGGAATAGTGCTGGCTTGCTAAACTTCAATATCTCTTATCTCTTCTCATGAATTTTAACAAGTAGCTGGTTAAGAGGAGTTATGTTTCATTATGAATTGATTGACCTCAACAAAATAACAGATGAAAGTAGAGGAGAAGTTAAAGACTCCTAAAGTCCCCAGAGGATTCTGGAGGCAGAAAAGTACACGTTACTTTAGTACGATCTATACAAATTCAGGACTAGAGAGATAGCTCAGTAGAATAAGTGCGTGCCTAGCAATCATAGGGGTCCTGAGTTCATTCCCTGGTACCGAAAAAATAAATCTATTTAAACTCTTACAATCCATTTCCATTAAAATGCAATCTTTTTTGAAGTTACTAGTGCCTCTAATAAATGATTTACTATTTCATAACTTTGCTTAATAAGGCATTGAAGAGGATAAAGTATTTGCATATGATTTATTTAAAATAAGCCCGACTCCTTGAATTAAACTATCAAAGCATAAGGTTTCATATTTTACAAAGTTCATTTATCAGCGATAATTGATTTTAGAGTAGTCTGGGCACATAAGCCCACTCTGCTTCAGAAATGCATTCAAAACATACACACACACACAAAAAGCATCAAATGCACCACAGATTCAGCATTAGTTACTTATAGAAGTTTATAGAGTATTTGGTATGTGTTTTTTCTTTAAACTGTAGTAGTCACTAAGAAACAATCCTGATGTGGAAACAAAAAAGTTTGGTCCACAAAGGGCAAGATTTATTTTAGCATAAAAAGAAATATTATGAGATGTCTTCATATTAAAAGAAAAAAATGGCTATTTGATAATCTAAATTAAAAATCAATATATAATTCAAAGAATAACCTTAACCATCATCTTGACAAAAATATAATAGAAAGGAATTTAACTAAATAATGGACAGTTATAAATGATTAATCATTATGTTATTAAATGTGTCTTTAAAAATCCAGATTAAAATATATAAAAAGAGATAAGATGAATGGACATGAGTACTTGGGACACAGTGGTTTTATATATAATATCTTTATTTTCTTTAGATTTTTCAAACTGCTAAAAGTCTTCTAATTTTACTTTAGGAAATAACATAGTAAGTGAGTATATATTTTAACTATAGTAGAAAATTGTACTGAAAAAGAGATGATTTTTTTTTTGGTGGTATCAGCAATCAAACTCAAGACCTTGCACTTTCTAGGCAAGCCCTTGCCCGCTGAGCTATCTCCCCAGCCCTAAGAGATAAATTTTGAGAAAACTAAATAATCGTATTCTTCATAAATTTATATTGAAAACCTAACCATGAGCCATGGGTAGGACTAACAGTTTGAGCAATTATTTTAGAAATAACAGTCTTAAGGGGCAGCCAAATACCTCAGACAATGAAAGTGCCTACAAGCAGGTGCAGGGACCTGGGTTCGATCCCCAGGCCTGCTGTGCCGGCCTCGCCCCCAGGGCATGCTGAGATGGCAATTGAAACTAGGCCTGTAATCCCAGCTCTTGGGAGGCTGTAAACAGGAGGATCACTATGAGTCTGATCTAGTAGTGAGACCCTGAACACTATGTAGACCCTTCCCTAAAATACAAAAAAAAAAAAAAAAAAACCTGTAAATTTACTTTGACAGTATGTCTGTGCCGCATGAGTAGAAGACAGGATTATGGTTAGACCCCCCGCCTGGGGTTTATTAATGAAGTTTTTCAGTTGTAAGAAAGAGCAGAGGAACACAAACCTGATGAGACGGCCAATGAGTCTTCTTGTGCAGTACACAGTGGATCTAGCCTCTTGCAAGCACAATGCAGGTCTAATGCAGGTCTAAAGCTTCTGATGTTGTAGAACAGTCTTTTTTTTTTTTTCTTTTCAGTACTGGGGATTGAACTCTGTATCCTGCTCTTGCCAGGCAGGCACTTATTCTACTGAGCTATCTCCCCAGCCCTTGATGTTGTAGAGAAGGCAATCCTGGGAACTGAGGAACCTAAGGGCAAACTGTTGTGAACATCAGTTTTCTTATTATTCTATTATTTCTAAGACTTCCAACACTGCTTGTTCCAAAGTTCAATAAATGATATGTTTCTACTTGTTAGTAACATATTCATTTAGTTGTACTTATCTAACTGACAACTGTCCAAATTAGAGAACAAAGACAATAGCCTGAACAATTACTAAAAGGAGAAAACAATAATGCATACTTTGCACACAAATTGATACGATAGAACTTATTTTAGGTTTCTAAGACACCTCCTCAATTGATATCTTTAATCCAAGACACTTTTAGTTAAACTCATTAGCATAATCATCACATGACAAACTGTATAGACAAAAATTTATTAAAAATGTACAATAAATAACAGCACTCTGAACTTCAGCTCAAAATTCGTTTGGACATTCTCATGTCATTCAACAGTGCCACTGATTTGCCAATATTCACAACACAAATATCAAGGACATCATGACACAGTGTATAACAAGTTAGCAAAGAGAAAAATAGTATGAAGAATAAGTGCTGTGATTTCTTCATGCTTAAAAGAGCTGTACCATTTAAATAGTACACTATACAGCAATATCCTTCAATGGTGTTGTTATCCTTCTGCATCTAGAGAAAAGATCTAGACGCAGTATTTCCAAAAGCAAGCTAAAAACACAAACAGAAGACATTCTTTATTAGAAAGGTATTTTGAAACCTCACATTTCCATGAAGCAGTCTACTTAAGCTACCTGTATAAAAACATCTGCTAAATAGAGTAGCTGTTACTTTTATATAAATAATTAAAGCTGAATAAAAAAACTCAGCTTCTCCATCATAATGGCTGCTCCTCATGTGGTCAAAAATGACTTCTAGCTGGCAACTGTTAGTAGGAAAAATGCTAATTAGAGAATGCTATCATTGCAGAATGCTTCATCGGACAGCACTGTCACCGCACACGTAATACACGGTCCAGAGAACACAGTGGGTTGTCACCTCAGACTCACACATTTATGCCACACAAAGAGGAAGTCACCTAAGTAAAATAAGAGCTAAATGCACCCCTATTTAATGAGAAAAGAGGAAACAAAATAATTTAAATATCACTTTGCAAACCACCAAATAATTTTGAGTAGGTTCTTTCTATATCACTTTAAGCCTGAATGTGCTGATCATAAGTTGATGCTGCACATAAATCAAATTTAGCACCTTTTCAATCTCCAACTGCATAAATAAATCATGATGAATTGTCTGCAGGCCATTCCCAAACAATCGCCTTATGATAGCTTCACCTTACATTAAATGTGGTCACTATTCTCTGTCTCTCTAAGTGGCTTACAGAACTAAGACCTTTGGAGATCAGTCTTTGATTCACTATTAGTTAACAGTCTGCACAATGAAAAAGAGTTTTCACAAACCTCATAGAATAGTTCAGCCACTGGTCAAAATAAATAATAGTCTATCTGCTTGTCTAGCTTTCCCTCCCCCACTAGATTCACTTTCAAACCAAAACCCTTGAGCTCTTGGCCACATCAGCACAAAGCAGTATGACAGTGTTCAGCCTCTACTTCTCTTTTCTGCAAGAGCCACAGCTTTTCTTAAGGGAAACCACATTCAAACCCTGTGAAAGCCGAAGTTTATTTTCAGACGTGGAACTGGGGCTCTGGGCCCACTAACCTGATCTTCTTTTTCTAGCAGGCTTTGGAGAGCTATCATCACTGCCTTCTCTGTCCTTTGAATATCTCTGTCTGGCAGAAAACTATAGACCTACATTTAGCCCAGACTTGTCCCACATGAACGACTCCATTAAGTATGCAATGCAATATAGTTTGAAGAGCTTTTTGGATTCATTTGAAAGGAACTGCTATGAATGGTACTTCTGGAAGAGCCAACTCCCCAGTGCTCACATATCATTTATCATATGCATGAAGTTAAAATCCAGTCAGTATTCTGGTATCTCCTGAAGTCTGTCTAATCTACCCCTGAATTCTTCTTCATAACATGATGCTAAGTATTAGGCAGCTAAGCTTGCTGTAGGCACTTACCAACTATACTATATATTAAATGATTAAAGAAGATTATAACATTTCACAGTAAATATAAATTCTTCCTACCTTAAAGTGGATTTCTGGACTCACTTCATCTTAATTGGTATTTATGGCAGTCAGTATCTAGTTATGTCAATAGCACTGACTTCACACAAAATGCGGGTTAGGTTTTTGTGACCCTCACCCACCACCATAAACATTTACTTAGTCATTATCATGCAGGGAAGTGTTTCAGCATTTCCTTATCAAAATTAAATTAAATAACCAAACGTCTTTGACACTTTTACCACTCTAACTTCTTTCCCAATTTCTTTCCCTTTAGATCAAAATTCTTCAATGGGCTTGTCTACTGTCAGTGGATCCAGCTTTTCAGTGATGATCTCTTTAGTCAAATATTCATCAACAGTTCTTGCCAAAGCAATTAATGACCTTTTGGGTTTTTTTCTTTCTGGTACTAGGGATTGAATCAAGAACCTCACACATGCAGAAAAAGTACCATAGCCCTGACCTCCTTCTCTAGGCCTTGAGCCAATTTCCCAGACTGGCCTAAAACCTGTAATCCTTCTGTCTCAGCCTCTCAAATAACTGGGACTGAGTAATTTGGATGACAAACATGTGCCACTATGCCCCCAAATGGCATTTTATTGCTGAATTAACCTGAAATGTTTCAACTGTCATCTTATTGGATGTAGCATGACTTTTAGGAGCTCCTTCTAGGAAGCAGTTCTTTTACTTAACTTCTGGATATTTCTTTTTATAATGTCTCCTTCCTTGATGGCTCACCCACTCAATCATTTAGTCTACCCAGTCTCTCACTTCAGAATGTCCTGAGCATCAATCTTTGGGCATATTTTCTCTATATCTGGAGTCACTCTTACATGGTCTCATAGCAATATGAAGTGTGGATATGCTGGTAAGCATCAGATTTCTATTTTGAATCTGGGTCACTTTCCTAAGTTACAAATTAATATTGTCTACACAAATTGCTACAGGGGAATAGCGTGTTGCATACAGTACATGTCTAAGTAATATGCACTGTAGAAGAAGCACTATTTTGTTTTGCCTCTCTACATTTACCAAATGTCCCCAGCTTCATCACAATAGATGTGGATCTTGTACCTAGTTCTAGCAGTTAGAGTGTGTCTAGCTCCTTGAGCCCCTCCTATCCTGCTATGGTAACATTAGACACCTTGTGTTCTTCATAGTGCAGGAGTAAAGCTGAAGAAAAAGGACCAACATACATAAAGCTTTGTGTAAACTCAAAATAAATTTTATGGTAAATTTCACCACTAAAATTTTATGGTTATTTTCTTTGAAGCAGTTTCCCAAGCACGTCACAATATTCTTAGAACACTGTAGTTCTTGATGCCAGCTTCTGCTCTAAGAAGTGCTTAAACTGTGAAACAGTTTTACCAAGTCACTGATAGAAGCCAGGGTAACTGATCTCATATGTTGGAAAATTTAAGAGCCATCTTATCAGACGGCAATAAATGTGGTATTTCTAGCACATGAAACAGTTGAGAATTTAGATCACGTGTCTCTTGAATTTCTAGAAGGTGGGGTTTCCAACTAGCTTCTGAGGCAAAAATAACAAGAGTTCCTGAGACCAGAAATGGACTGGTATCTTTTTTACACAAATTAAAAGGAAATAAAGAGAATCCAAAAATGTCTTGAAATGTTGAAAGGAGTAATTATTTCCAGATCCCAAATTCTGAAATTAAATTTTCAAATGAATTCTAGAGACAAAGGCTCAGGATATATCATTTGGATTAAAGGGTTCAGAGGAAAAAAAGCAGACCAAGCATCTGCCCTTTAGTGGATATTCCAAATATCTTCAAAGCAACTGCTATATTAGGAAGGGGAAGAGAGTGAAAAGTAACTAAAAGATCTTTGAGAACATATTTGTGCACAGTAAATAATTAATATGCTTCCTAAATTTTTGAAAAATGTTACTGCCACAGAAACAGTAAGCCTGAAGATTAAAAAATATATATTTATTACTTTAGAACAAAGTAAGTAGCACCACATTTGCAGAAGTTCAGAGTCCTGAAAAAAATGCATTTGATAAGAAGCAAATATTCCCTTGGCAGAATATATGTTCAAGTATAATGACAGAAAAGCAAATCCCTAGACACAATACAGTGCTCAAAGGATTCATCCCCAAAACTAGCAGGTCCAATTCAAGAAGCCCTTCTCCACCCCTGGGGTAAGGAGGCGTTTACAATGTCATCCCCGCGAGATTTCAGAACTGATGGAGGATCGACTTCTTGGGCCTTGTTTCCTGTGCTTCTCTATCAGGAAAGGCACTGCTGATTATGCTCCTCCTTTCCTCTGTTCCACTACCACCTGTTGGATTTGTGTGGGGAGAGTAGCTTGACTTTTTAGTTAAAAAATCTATAAGAGTAGCCACACTGTACCTGGTGAAGGCTGCTGAGCCTGTCTTGGAAACCCTGTTCTTTGTGCATGTGCTCTCAGTGAAAGGGATTTAGATCTGTCTGTAGTTGGAATGGGATGAGGGTGTTTATGTTTTAAAGAACAGAACAAAGATTGATTGTGGTGGAGACAGGGCCCCAAGAATACTACAAGTATTTCCTTACATTTACTGCTGATCTTGCCCATATGGTGGTGGACCCCCAAGTGAGTAATTCAGTAGACTGAATTGCAGTGGACTTCAGTAGCAATAACATGTCATTTGGGAACTAAGGTAGCTGAGAGCTAGAAAGTATCATCTGTGCTTCTCCTGTTCCTTGATAGTCACAAAAACGGTTAAGATATATCAACATTCTAGATGGTGGAGCTACAAACACAGCTACAAAACACAATTACATCAGTCCACTAATTGATTGATTGGCAACACCCTAATCTCAGTCAGCCAGATGCAACATAAAGAAAGTTTTATCTTGCCCTGGTTACTTTTGCTGCCTTGTGGGTACCATACATTGTTCTCTGCCAAGATGTCCTGCCACAGAGCCAGCCAATGATGTACTGAAACCTCTACAAACTGTGAGCTAAATCAACCTTTTCTCTCTCAACTTTGGGCATTGGTTATTTTGTTCCAGCAACCAGAAAAGTAACTAAGAGAGCTACCGTGGTATATCTACTGGATTTTACTACATTGAGATTTCTGAGATTTGGATTAAAATTGCTAACATATAATAGCTTAGAGTCATTTTCTGATACTTCTTATTCTTTTACACTATATTCCTAATTCCACAGCAAATTTTGCTGGCACTTCATTTAAAATACATCCAGAGTCAGAGTCCTTCTCAGCTTATTATAACTGTCACCATTTATCTTCTAGACCATTAAAATAGCCTTGTTAAAGGTCTTTGCTTTCATCTTTTGCAATATATTCTGCATAAAGAATCAAGACTGATTCTATGAAAATTTATTTTATAGTGACCCCTGATTTGTTTACAAATTTCTTGTGGTTTCCCAAGAACATGAAGTATGAAAATCCTTCAACAAGCTCAAAGTTCCTTCCCTTCTACTTCTACTTCACCTTATATATCTTTTCACTTCAGATTCATTTTTGGATTATATGAGACATATAATGTAATCCCTCCAAAATGTACATTTGTCATCTATAATATAGTCATAGTTTAACTATAATAGGGAATAAATAATTATGGCATAATTACCAAATAATTTTATGGAGTTAAGCCTACATAACCCAATATAGTAAGGAATAATCTAAACTACGATAGCTCATTTAATCCTAACAATTCCATGAAAATCATTTTAATTACATGCATTGTGATCATTAAAAACAAGGTATAAGGAAATAAATACTTGAAGGTCACGTGGTCAGGAAATATCAAAATCAAAAAAATCCAGTTCTAGACTTTCAGTGCATAATCACTATATCTTGGGATATTCAAATATGAAATGTTTGGTATAGGCTAAATTTATAACATCAGTTTATCCTCCTTGTAAAATGTATTATAAAATGTTTTTAAAGAAGATTAAGAGAAATCTGGAATGCGTGACAAGTAAAAACAAATATTAATGCACTGCATGGTTCTTTTTTTCTCACAACCCTGAGGAAAAAAGAAACAGATAGTATATATAATTTTTGAAAAGCAAGAACCCAGTCCACAAGAAACATGAATTTCTTGGAAGAATTATAAAAATGAAGGCACTACTAAAAGACTGTCTTCCTAACATTGAATGTTCTAAATCAAACCCTGAGTTGATATCCAGTGTTACAAAAGTGAAGATTTCCTTCACGTCAAGGAACAGGACCTAAAAGTCAGAATTGACTAAAAAGCTTCATTAGTTCCACTTCTGATCCTGCTGGTATCAGTATTTATGCCAGAGTTTTAAGCAATAAGGAATGATTTCACTTAAGCTTGGAAAATGTGACTTTTTCATTTAACGTGAAAACCATGACAAAGCTCACATAGACGCCTACAGGAACAATGTCATTGGAATCCACTTTTTGAAATAGGAGCCTTGATCTTGGTAATCACCATTGAATTAGAAAGTAATTTGATCTCTTCCTAATCTGAAATAATTGCAAAACAATCTTTGTGAAGTCAATTTTGGAACCTTTTTTTTTTTTTTTTTTTGGTATTTTAGGGAAGGGTCTACAGGGTGTTCAGGGTCTCACTACTAGGTCAGACTCGTAGTGATCCTCCTGTTTACAGCCTCCCAAGAGCTGGGATTACAGGCACGCCACCACACCCACTCTCAGTTGCCTTCTCAGTGCGCCCCAGGGGCGGGGCCAGTACAGCAGTCCCAGGGATCAAACCCCCAGTCCCTGCACCTGCTTGCAGGAGCTTTAATCCACTTAGCTATTTGGCAGGCCCTAATTTTGGAAACTTAAAGTGAAAGCTTACCTCTTTTTTTAGGATGAGAAGAGGACAGACCACTTAAAGCACAGGATATTTCAGCCTGCTTTGCATTTGTAAACTGTCTTTTAAGCTTCTCTATCTGGTAAAAATTAAAAATGATAATCTTTAATATTAACCATGCTATTCTCTATGAAAGGATGTACAAAATGTAAAAGGAAGAGCCAAAAACAAGAAGGAAACATGAAAGAAAAGAAGGAAAGGAAGGAAAGACATAAAAGAAAGTAAAGAAAAAGAAATAAACAAGAAATAAAAAAAATTACATCTATAATCTGGCTGGTAAAGATGCACAATCCAACCAGAGATCATACAGCAACAGATTGTGACAAAGAAAGTCACTTCTGGGTGCAAATTAATTGGAAGCCTATAAATGTAGCCCGAGTAACTGGACTTTATTTTATGTCACCTTTTCAAGGAGCTCTAGGGAGTACATGAATGCTTAGACCCCCTGAAGTCCTTTCTAGAAGGAAGGGTGAACTACTTTGAGACCCTAAAGTTTCCAACCAGAATTCAGCCCATTTTAAATTATAACTACCTCTCTTAATACTTAAGCCCTGAAGACCTAACTTACCAAAGATGAATTAAGCCTGGACCACTGCATGTCTCCATGTCTCTGCTGCTGGGAAGAAAATGATGAGAGCAATTCTTTCTTCCGATTGGCCATGCAATTTGAAGACTAATGGAACGGCACCCGGTTGTATTTGCAGTCAGGTTGCTGCACTGTAATGACTTTCAAATGTTCTCCATAGCAGAAAACAGGGTTGCAGGGAGCTCCCTAACCAAAGCGGAGCCCTGTAGCCCCTCTACACCAGCTGCTTGGAGTGGAGCAGTGTCGCGCGGAAGACGCAACACACAGCACTTCCTTCAGCGGTTTATTCAGACCCCTTACAGCAAGCTGCTTCTTCTTCCGGGGCTTTCCTACGGCATATATCCCCTTTCACAGCCTATCCCGGAGTGCCACGTGAGCGCTGCCCATAGGTCCAGGTATGCGGAAGCAGACCACGGGCCTTGGTCCAGCCTTATATGGAGTTGTTGACTGACATAGAGCACTCACCCGCAGGGGGTGGGAAGCGGAAGCCAGCGCCGTCTTTGGGGCGCGGCTGTGCGCAGCTCTCTACAGAGCAGCTCCATTTTTATTATGTATTTAGTTTGAGGATACCACGTGATATTTGTTTTGGGAGAAAATATTTCTGCTCTTTAAAAATTAGTAATTTCAGAAAACATCAAATCTATAGCTTTGCATTTTACAAATGATCTCTCTCTCTCTCTCTCTCTCTCTCTCTCTCTCTCTCTTTACTGTACCAAGGATTGAACTCAGGATCTTGCGCTTGCCAGGCAAGTGCTTTTTCAACTGAGCTATCTCCCCAGCCCCACAAATGAGCCTTCTAGAGAATACTACACAGCCCAAGATCTCATAGCTGCATAATTAGGGAGCTAACTAGAACACAGATTTCTCTACAATTCATGCTATAATCACATTAGTCATACTTATGTTTTTGTGTATTATTTTAGTATAATTTTCTTTTATTCCTAGTGAACTATACCTTTTTGCTAGCAAGAATAAAAGTTTCAGATTATAGTCAATAAGGTTTTTCTTTATTTGTTTACTTATTTTTTTGTTGTTTTGTCATGCTGGGGATATAGCTTAGTAACAGAGTGTCTGCCCTGTATGCATAAGGCCCTGAGTTGAATTCCCAGGACAAACAACAGACAAAAGAAAAAAAAAATCACTGCATTAGAAAGAAATTGCCAGGCCAGTGAAATAGCTCAGGGAACTAAAGTGCCTGCTTTGGCAAGCGCAGGGAGCAGGGTTCACTGAGCCAGCAGATGAGTCTGGGCGTGGTGGCACACGCCTGTAATCTCAGTGCAGGGAAGGATGGAAACAGGAGGAACACTATGTTTCTGAGCTGAGTAGTGAGACCCTGTGCCAAATATATAAATGAAAAAAAGGAAGGAAGGAAGGAAGGAAGGAAGGAAGGAAGGAAGGAAGGAAGGAAGGAAAGAAGGAAGAAAGGAAGGAAGGGAAAAGAAAGAAAGAAAGAAAGAAAGAAAGAAAGAAAGAAAGAAAGAAAGAAAGAAAGAGTCATATAATTGTTCTAAAAATTGAACATTTAAGAATTTTGCAGCTCACCTGGGTAGAATCTTCTGATTTGTCATCCAGTTCTATATCTGCAAGAGATGCTTGTCATATGAAAATCATACATTTGATGTAATATTTAATGCACTTCAGGACAACTTGTTCAAGATATTATGCAAAAAGACAACTTTTTCATGTACAATGAGGTCACCCACCCATACTAATATAAAATGCTTAACACATTTTTGATGCCCATAATATTGAAATGCCTCCACCCATATCATGTGAAAATGATTATTTCTAACAATAACATTTTCTAAAAGAGATCATATTTCTCTTATGGACTATTAGTTGTAAACCAACTGTGATGTTCTCCATGATATAAGAAAACTATAATGAAATAATAGTACAACAATGAAATAAAGTACAACACAAATATTATGCATAATTTTATAAGAAAACAAATTTTCCAAAATATTAGCATTAAAATGAAATTTCCACATTTTATGATTTTGGTATGAGGTTTTCTTTTTATAATTTCATTTATTTCTCAAAATAAAATATCTTCCTTTTAATTTTAAAATATTTTTAAAGCATTTATTTTTAAATTATTTATTTATTCTAGTGCCAAGAATGAAACTTGGAGCTCCACATGAGAGGAAAACACTACACCACTGAGCTACCAGTCCACAATCCTAAGGGTTGTTTTGTTTTGTTTTGAAAAAATGCTTTGTCCTGTAAAAGTAAATATTTTTACTCTGTCTTTTCTTTTGGTATTAGGGATCTAACTCATGACATCACATTGCCAGGCAGGTACTATGCCACCAAGCTATGTCCCCAGACCCATATAAATGTTTTTAAAACACTTCAAATAATGTCTGAGAGGTACCACATTTAAATTTTCTCATAGGTGAGACTTGTTAAGTTTCTGACAAAATATCAAATATCCTAGAGAACAGTCTGATGCACCTTTGAAACTGAGATTCTCCTGTTTTTCAAGTGAAAACTGTGGAGGATCAACTGAGCAGCTCTCCTTGAAAGAAGAGCTACTGGCTCCATTTGGGCTGAGCCTGACCCTATTTCCTTGTATTGATACGTACAGAGCTGGCTAGGACTTTTCTTTATTCTTTCAATTCGCTTTACACACTGCATATTGGTCTAGGCGAGGTGCTGGTGATAGTCTTTCAAGACTGCATATGTGTTTCCTCAGTAACCTCCACCTGCTGCTCTTTAGTATGGGTCACATGGAGATGGGACAAAGATCCAATGCTCCATGCTGTGGGCTCAGATCCAACCTCAAGATAAAGTCATTGATCCCTTCCTGAGGCTTGAAAAATAACACATCAGAGCTGAAGCACTGGACCCCAAAACATCGGATACTATCTCAATAGGATGATGCAAATTACTTTTTGTGCATATCCTTCTCTCTGCAGATGACAGAGGTAAATAAATGCAGGCCTCCTACCTAGTCCGGCTCACAGTACTCACCTACATCCTGCAGTTCTTAGTCACACATCCTCAAGTCACTCCTCCTTCATGATTGAATAAAATAGAGGCCTTTGTTCAAAATAGCCTTCATATGCCTGGACTTAGGACCCCTGGGCCCCCCGTAACTACAAATATGCTTTAGTGTCTTTATTCTTGCTGTAGATTGCACTGGTAGTGGTAGGTTACAATTAACTTGATGGGATTCAATAACTTATCCATGTGATTACAAATATAAACTTCCCAGACCAAGATGAGGACCAGAAATGACTCACTATAGAAAGCAATCTCATTTGATTCAGCTTTAATTTTTTATTCAGTGTCTCTACTCTAACCTTTTCTCACATTGGAGTTTGATTGAAAAAGCCAGTAGATTCAACACCGCAAAACTTGCTGTGAAATTTCTAGTGGAAACCTACCAAGGTAATACTCTTGAAATATTTATTAAGAAAAAATATTATGTTTGTGGAGTTTTAACAATGACAGAAAAACATGAATAGAGATAAGGTATTACCTGCATGGTTATCAATCCCATTAGGGCCTGTAAATCCAATAAAATAAGTTCTCCAATTTTTTGATAGTTTCATTTATAAACATGAAGCAACATTTAAGCCTTCCATGTGGCATATGAGGAATTGATATTATTTCATTTAATATAAGTTAACATTTAGAGAACAAGTCTGAAGATAGCTTAGACCTTGTTATTTTCCAATAGAAAAAGTGTGACTTTAATCTTAACTTACCCTTCTTGGAAAGACTTTGGAAATCAAAATTTCTTTGCACCAGAGCCAGCAATAGTTCCTCATGATTCATATCTTCTTTATCTGGAAATAATTCATTTCCTGTAATGATTGCATATCAGGATTTTCAATCTTGCATAGCTGGAAGTGTTTCTGTTTAAACAGCTTATATCCATCAATGAAAGAAGTGTAGACAGGTGTGAGATCCAAATAACCATTTTAAAAATTAGCAAAATGTTAAGAACAGAGATTGTGACTATTCATGGAGGCAATGTCCTGAAGTTTTACCTGTGCTCTTATGGTAGAAATAGTGTGGGTAAGTGCTATTTTTCCTTTTATAGTTAGTGGTTTTGAAATGAGAAATAAAACCCAAAAATTGTTTATAAACAAAAAAATGGGGCCAGCCAAATAGCTCAGCAGATTAAAGTGCCTGCTTAGGCAGAAGCAGAGGATGGGAGTTCGATCCCTGGACCTGTGTGCCAGCCCTGCCCCCAGGACACGCTGAGATAGCAATCGAGATTGGACATAGTGGCACATGCCTGTAATCCCAGCACTTGGGAGGCTGTAAACAGGAGGATCACTACAAGTCTGATCCACGCAGTGAGACCCTGAATACCCTTGTACACTCTGTCCTAAATACACACACACACACACACACACACACACACACACACAAAATGTTTTGTAGTTTGACTCTTAATACTCACCTCACTATAAATGTCTTTGCTGCAGAGCAAAAATTGAGAAGACTGACTCAAGTTATGAAATAAGAATATATAATAAAATTTCTCTTAATTAAGTCATGGAAATAATAATTAGTACAATGCAATGACCTTCAAAAAATAACCTAAAAATAAAAGCATTGGTTACATAACTTCTATGAGAAGTTGCTTGTCCCACCATCTTTCTGCATATTAGCTGTGGGCAGAAGGTAGACTGAGAAGGCTGATGTTTATGAAGGATAGTACTGTGGTTTCAGCAAGGAATGGGTCAAAATCTGACTGGCTTTTTCCTTTAAATCATGTGTCTTCTCTTTGTCTAAAAACACGTCAGTTGATGAAGTAAATTAAGTGACTAACTGAACAGAGGAAAGTGATTTAGAAGTGATGACAGCATCGACATTTTCTATCTGTACAAAAATTAATTTATTGTCTAATTTCTCAATTTTCTTTGCTTTTTGGACATAGAAATAACTTATGTGGGGCTTTTTTTCATTTTGAACATCTGAAATAGTAGTATAATATTTTTTGTCACATGAATTATACAAAAGAAACAACTCAAGAGAGTTTCGTTTATGAGAAAGACATGATTATTTAATAATATAACTATTTCAATCACCAAAATGTTCAAATATAATCATTAAAATATTTTAATTAAGAGGGGGGTAAAGCTACATTTTAGAGCCAGAAGGTATTGACAGCTTGTTTCAAAAAGAGAACTATGATATTCTGGTGAGACAGATTTGTTGCTTTCAACCTAAAGAATTTATAAAGACTAAGAGGTTAGTTGGATATAGATATACCTTTGGCAATCGTATGGTAAATCTTCTCAGAGCCCAGAGAGCTTTGGCAACCACATAGAAAATACTGAATCTTAAAGCATTTTATCGTACCCTGTCTTTTCACTCATATGTGTAGCCTTTAAATGAATAGAAACAGAAAGTCAAAAACTCCCCAAATGGCAATATAACAAAACATAAATTATTCATATGCTTCTTCATTAGGGCATTCTTTTTTCCACTATTTTGGTATCAAATTTCCAAATTTGGGCTTATCATTGAGGCATACTTTTAAAAGGCACCCATCACATAAAAGCTGGCAGGATTACATTACTGGTGTTGGGTATTCTTTCCCACATGGAGAGAAGGTCGGGACTTAACTTCAGTGCCTATGTTAACAGATAAATGCTTACTGAATAAATTGGATTGGTCTGAAATATGTGCATATGTAAAGAAGATCATTTTCATGTTGGAGAATTAAATCAGAAACTAATCACAAGAATTTCTTTTCTTACTTACATATGATAACCCTGAGATTCAAGGGAATCCCCAGAGGAAAATATTTCCTCTATTTCAGTAGCGATACAAGGAAATTATTGTGTGGAATTCTGAAGTCAGAAATATTTAACTGTAATCTAGCAAATGCTTTAGAGGTAGATGTTTCATTTTTCTTATGCATATTGAAAGCAGAAGCTAGAGTTACCACCGACATATACTAATTTGTGTTTTCAACAAATGGCCAGATTTACCCCCATTTGGACACTTTGTTGAACTTGGAAATCTCAGTACTATACAAAAAGAGTCATGAAGTCGACCACACTCAAGGATTGTGACTGGACAGGCCAAGACAGAATATGAGTATCGTAGCTAAATCTGGATTTTTTATTTTTAGATTTATATTTATGCTCCTGATACTATTTGCTTTCAAATGTTAAAACATTATAAATAAATAATAAAGTTTATCAAATTTCATTTCCACTGCCAGAAGCATCACTCTAATTAACTTGATCCCTTTTTTAAATCAATTTATTGTCACATAAATAAAACTGACTGCACTCTGTCTTGGTTGGCTGCATGTAAGAGAAGTGCGAGAGGCTCTATGTTTCCTAACAAGGTCAGTTGGATGACAGAGAACCCCAGAATTTCAGACTGGAGGGGATATGTCATTAAGTACATTGTTTCTAAGACAAAAATACATTAAATTTCAATGAGGTTCAATTTGTTTTACCTAGGAAATCAGTATTAAACCTGGCTCTACCATCTCTCAGATTGCAATTTTTCAACTATAGAATGTATTCAAAATGTTTTAAGGATCAAAAAGTGATAAGATCAGAAACTTATTGCTATCAGTTTTGTCATTTTAGGCTTTTCTGTCGATTTTGTACACTTAAGCGCATCACAGCATAAATACATAAAATTGATAGACATGTGATGATAAATACAGTCAGTTCTAAATGCGCTGCTCTCCTCCAAGCTCTGTAGAGATGTCCCCAGGTAGTAAGATCTTTAAATCTCTCACACATTTTTCACTTTGATATATTTTTTTGAGATGTATTTTTCTTGACTTTTTTTTTTTTTGAGATGCTCTCTTTCGGGGATAATTCACTAAAAATCTGAAGCAAGGAAGATCTACTTCTTTCCCCCAAGAAACGATTTTTGAATGTGTGCTGATTATGTTTCTGTGTATTACTATTTAAGACTTCCTGATCACTGGTCATACAGTGCAAATTTAAAAAATGCTTCATAAATTGAAAAAAGTAAAATGTAGTTGAAATTAACTTAGCGCAGTTTTAGATAAAGTGAATTTGGTACGATTTATTTGACAAGAAAATCACCATATTTTACGTTTAATTCAGGACAGCAACTCTTTTTAAGGGGGTGTGGTCATTAAGTTATTACTGCCTTTAAAACCTTATTTCATTAAAAAGACCGAAAAAATCAAAGTGATGCACACAGAGTGTAAGGAGTATTTACCTACCTGTAGGATAGCCTTGGGCAAGATCTGGTCGTCCATGCACAGATCTTAAAAGGATCATTGCAGATAACAAAGGTAGAAGTCCAAACAGAAGAGAGTTTGCAAAGATCTTCATGTTAAAATCTGTGCTAGCAGATTAGACTCACTATTTCAAATGTCTGCAGCACAGTAGAGCTCTCTTTTAAGTGCAAGTATGCTTAAATTATAAATCTTCCATATAAAGAAAAAGTTCATAAAATGTAATGCATTCTGTCAACATGATTCAAGACTTGGCAAAGTGACAGGTGGCTACACCGTCAATGACAGGAAGAACCCAATCAATACATCTTACACCAGCCCGTTTCACTAAAAACAGACATCTCTGTGCATGGCCATGTGCTCAATCAGATATATATGCATAAAGCACAGATTTGGAATACTGCTAATTAGTGTTCATAATTTATTGTGAGATGTTTCTGACTCAAGGACTAATTTACCTCAAATCCTACTAATACCAAGGGCAGGAACATAGAAGCCAATCAAAAATGAGAACAATTTCTGCTTGACTAATTCGGAATGAAGGAATGGTTTTCCTGATAGCAGAGCAAACACCATTTCATTCTTTTTCAAATTTATTATAGCAATTATTTGAATTATTTACACTCATTTTAATGAATTAGTACACATACATATTGGACTTTAATCATTTGAGCTGTAACCCTGCAAATAGATTACAGTTGAGAGGAATTGACCTATAAAATGAGCTACAACGGAATGGCTTTACTGCATCCCTGTGTTGGACACGAATGGCTCCATTTTGCTGCAACCAGCATTTTTAATAAATTAAAGCTTCACCTAATTAATTCAAAGCTGGCAAGCATCTCATCAATTATACTGTTTAATATGTGCTTTAATTGTGATGGTTTCCTTTTTAAGTCAAAGTCTTTCAGTCTATTTCCAATGCCAGTTTTATGGCTCCAGAGATGTTATAATGACCTCTGGTCTTGGTTCTTATTTCTCTCAAGGGATTTAAAATGTGGCAGCTCTAAAACTGGCTTGGTTCCAAGTGCACGCATTGCAGCCCGGGATGGTATTGAGCAGGGGCAAAACCAAACTTTTCATTAATGTTTTGCTTTAACATTTTTCTGAATAAAGTCTGAACTACTCAGTTTGATGCTTAGCCTTGCATTTTTTTTTCTTGGTTTTGCAGCCTCACTTTTCACTCCTAGTGGCTAAATATATATCATAGTTTCTGTAGTCTTTATATTTCAGAAATTATCAGACATAGACACACTGAAATTTGGAAGTTTAGACTGTTTAAGTGGAAGCTTAATTAAATGGGAGCGTAGATTCTGATCTAGACTGGGAACTTCATGTCAAGGATAAAGCAATTGAATGTTTATAGAACAGAATAAAAAAAAATCAAATGATACCTACTAAGAAGTCACTGAGCAAGAATTCATTTAAAATATAAAAGTCCTCAGGAACAAGAAGAAAACAAACCTGGATTTAAAAATCCATGATCTAGGGCTAGGGAGATAGCTTGGCGGTCTAAGTATCTGTCTAGCAAGAGCAAGGGCCCAGGTTCGATTCCCTTACCACAAGCCATGCCAGCCCCATGCCAAGCGGGCCACCAAGACAGCTCGTGGTAACGCATGCCTACAATCCCAGCACTGGGGAAGCTGAAACAGAAGAATCACTATGAGACTGAGCTGCAGAGTGAGACCCTGTACCAAATACATTAATTAGTTAGTTAATTAATTAATTAGTTTGTATTTCAAAAGAAATCCATGATCCACAGGTACAGGGATACTCAACTTTTAAAAGTTTGCACTGTATGAGCAATGATCAAGAATTCTTAAATAGTAATATATAGAAACATGATCAGCACACATTCAAAAATTATATCTTGGGGAAAGAAGTAGATTTTCCTTGCTCCAGATTTTTAGTGAATTACCGCTGAAAGAGAGCATCTCAAAAAAATTACATCAAGAAAAATAATCTCAGAAAAATACATCAATGTAAAAAATGTGTCTGATGTGTCAGATTAGTTAGTTAATTAGTTAATTAGTTTGTATTTCAAAAGAAATCCATGATCCACAGGTACAGGGATACTCAACTTTTAAAAGTTTGCAGAGATTTAAAGATCTTACTACATGGGGAATCTCCACAGAACTTGGAGGAGAGCAGTGCATTTAGAACTGACTGTATTATCATCAGATTGCTATCAGTTTTTTCAGCATTCTCATGGAAGCTAATTTTTCCACAGAGCTGAAAAGGGGGTGAGGAGGCACGTCATGGTTTGGAGATCGTCCAAACGTGCATTTGTCCCTCACATGCATGAGTCACAGAATTTAGTCCTGGCCTATGGGCCTGCCGGTAGGTAGCCCTGCATTGAAAGATATAAAATTAATTTGTGAGTATTTGTATAAGATAAAAGATTGGTTAAGCCCTAGGGTAATATGAAAAGCAGGGAAACATAGTGTTAAAAGTTGACAGCAAAGGCAAAAATATAAATACAAAAAGTTTGGGGTTCTTACAAAAGGTAAACTCTGGCTCTAGGGTAGGATACGTGTCCTTATTCTTGCCTTTCTTCACTTACCACAGTTGTAGAAGTAGGAAGAAAGCATTTTTTCCAGGACCAGCGTCTGTGTGCATGGTTGTCCTATAATTTTCTCAATTTCTATTATCATATACCTGATCTCTATATCTTCAATGTCCCTTTCTTTTTCTCTTCTACCTCTCACTCTCAGATTTTCTCAATTATTATTTAAAGAAAACCCTTTTTGTCTCATCTTAGAAAAACAAACTTGCAGTGTCACACTCTTTCCCAAGTCATTCCATGTCCCCAAGGCCAAATGTCCTAAAACGATTGCATACCTCCACTTCTGTCCTACTTGTGCACTCTGGAGCCCATTCCCGTCTTCCTTTCACCTTTCCTTCACAACAACACAAAACACAGCCTTTCTCAAAAGTTTTGAAGGCAAAATCCTGTCCTCATTTTCTTGGATATCTCTGTGGAGACTCCATAGTTGATCTCATCTTTCTGCTTGGATAAACTGTATTGCTTTTCAATTTCTTCCACCACTTCCTCCAGCCTTCCCACCTGGATTTCTTATTAGCTTCTCCATCATGTCCAAAATATTACCCTAATTCATCTGTATCATAACAGTTCACTTCTCTTTCAGTATTTACTGTGTTAGGCAATGATACAGTCCTCTTTATAGCAATTCATTCAACAACCTCTTTTTTCTGTCTTGCCCCTTCTTTTCTAATTGATTATGACATTTTCAATTAAATCTTCTAAATATTTCTTGAATCTTTCAATTCTAAATAGTATTTCTATTTATTCAAAACAGTATTCTAAACCAAAATATAACCATTTACATATGCACTACTAACATACTCTCACTGGTAAGTCTCTTCATATACTCTGTTGGCTTCTTTCATCCATTCTCCAAAAATTATTAAAATAATCATTTAGAAATGTAAACACCTATGTGTAATGCTCTTATGTAACATTTTTAAACTAATTTTCATTATCCTTAAAATAATAAAAGTCGTAACATTGCCTGACAATCCTGGCTCAGCCTGTATCCACAATCTCATTCATATCCACCTTCCTTTGACCATCATTGAGTCACAATCTCCTCCTCTTG
>NW_004524704.1:6284906-6285600 GCF_000260255.1 Octodon degus
CTGGGGTGAGATGGACTCTCAGTGTGGCTTTAGCTTGCATTTCTTGAATGACCAATGACATTGAACAGTTTTTCATATATGTATTTGTCACTTGTATTTCTTCTTTTGAGAAGTGTGTATTCATCTCAGATGCTCTTTTTGGATTGGTTCATTGAATTTGGGGTTTGATTTCTTTATAATTCTTTATATGTCCTACATAGAAGTCCTTTGTCTGAGGGACAGTCAGCTAATTTTTTCCCAACTCATAGATTTACTTTTCACTTTGTAGGTGGTTCCTTTGTTGTGCAGAAACTTATCGATAAGATGCTAACCCAGCTGTTGATTCTTTGCAGTAATTCCTGTGCAGTTTGGTTTTATTCATAAACTTTCTGCCTATTCCTATGTCTTTAAGATTTCTACCTGCTTTCTTTTCCAGTCAGTATAGTGTTTCTGTTTTAATACTTAGATATTTAAACCAATTTGATTTTATCTTAGTGTGTGGTGATAGACATGGATCTAATTTTAGCCATCAGCATGTGGAAAGCCAGTTTTTCCAGCACCATTTATTAAAACAGCTATCTTCCTTCCGGTGAACATATTTGGCCCTTTTGTCAAAGATAAGGTGGCTGAGTGTGTTTGTAGTTGTTTCTGCTTCTTTTAATCTGTTCAGTTGATCTTCTAGTCTGTGTGTGTGTGTGTGTGTGTGTGTGTGTGT
>NW_004524704.1:6287205-6288629 GCF_000260255.1 Octodon degus
TTCATAACTGTATCTATGTCCACCAACCAAAGTTCTTGGCCTGTATAAGTTATCAGAAATATTTAATGGTTATACAAATTAATAGAAAAAAAAGAATTAGGCTATTCATGCTTTTCTTTGTTTCACAGGTTCTTACTAGTTTAATTTATTCAAGCTTGAATGGCTGGAGGGAAGAAATTTCCTGCCTACAATAGATACCAAAGAGGGTTATTTCAGGAAAAAATGATGATAAATGTCTCCAAGACCAGCAGAGAAGAAACATTCAAAATCAGAGTCACAGTGTATGGAGGAAAAGAAATATGGGGAGAAAAGGTGAGCATGCATGTCTTTGTTATTTGCTTAAAGGGAGAAGCTAGGACTGAATTCTCACTGTATAGATCTGGGGAGGGAAACCAAGCATGAATTTGATGGCTCAAACAAGGTGTTAACTAAAAATATATGTATGCTCCTATTGCATAAGAAATAACATCAAGAATCCACAAATAGGCTTATATCAATTTAAAGATCTTCCCCACCACAAAGGAAGCCAGTAGAGTGAAAGGAGAACCTACAGAATGAGAAAAAAAAAATTGCCAGCTACACTTTTAACAGAGCCCTAACACCTAGAATATTAAAAATTGAAAAAATTAGCCCATCCAAAAAAATAAAAGGCCCAATCAAAAAATGAGCAACTAAAATGAATACATACTTCTCAAATGAAGAAAGACAGAAAAATACATGTATGTATGAAAAAATGTTCAATATCACTGTTCTTTAATGAAAGCAACAACTAGACTCCATCATGAGCAAGAAAGAATGGATCAAGAAACCAGAGAGCAGCGATTGTTGGAGGGGCTGCAGCGGGAGAGGAACAACTACACATTAATGATGGGAGGGTAAGCAAACACAACCACCGTGGAAGCCAATATGGATAGATTCTAGACACCAAATTCCGTTCAGCTAGCTTCCTCCTAGATATCTTTCTGAAAAGGTTAAAGACATCATATGACATTGACACAGGCATAGTCATGCTTCTACCAGCATAATTCATAATAACTAACTCCTAGAAGCAGGATCAACAGATGGGAGGATAAGGAAAATGTGGCATCAACATACAATTGAGAACTATTCTTTTATGATAACAAATGTATTTAGTCCTTTGTAAGAAAGAGGGTGCATCCTGAAGCCATAATGTCAAATAAAAATAAATCAGACACATATGCTTAAATGTCCTATGATTTTTGTTCTGTGAGAAACCTCAAAGTGTACATAAGTTACACAACAAAATAAAAGAGAGATGATAGGAAACAGAGATATAGGTATTTTCCAAAAGGCATTGGGACCAAGAGATGAGAGGAGTACGGAGGGGAAGGGGATGTACAAAGAATTACCATGTGCATGTACCAACTCCTCATACTGAATGTAAGTGTTGTGTACTGCAGACA
>NW_004524704.1:6289219-6290291 GCF_000260255.1 Octodon degus
GTGCACCATTTGGCTTTGGACTGTGAGTTAATCTAAAAGTTTAGTCTCTGAGAGGTGTCTGACTCATAGAGTAATACATCTGTGCTTGGGGACTTTCCTGGCTTTATTTGAAGCTGTTCTCTAACATTTTGTTTGCTCTTCTCTGACATTAAAGTAGGCTTTCACTTCTCCCTTTCCTCAAACTTGCCTAGACCCTGCGGCATTGTACTTTGGGGGAAATATTTGATTTCTAGAGGTTGTTCCTTTGTTCACACTATCCCCTGGTACTTTTCACTTCATTCACTCCACGAGGAAAGTGCCTTAGTTTCAAAACCAGAGATTCAATATCACATTTTTCAGTAGAAAAAGAAATTGTCTGATATCTTTGGAGCAGAATTAATGACTTCATCTTTCATATTTTTGTGTCTTAACATATTATTGATTTATCTGTTGTACTCTACCAGTAATTAAATCAATTTGTCAATCTGTTTATAAACTCTGAGTTGTTTTAGAACAAGGATGATGATTCATTTTTCTGGTACTAAATGCCTTCTAGACTAGAGTTTAATGGAGAAAATGATGTAAAATATTTAACATAGCACTGGGCACAAAGTGAGTGATTATAAATGCTATTTAAAGTAAATAACATCTGATTATTAAGCTAATTTAAATAATATCTAGTTATTTAACATATTAATTTAAAGAAACTATAACCATTGTGATAATGTGTTTAAAAAATATTGACATTGTCATCCAGCACACTAAATATTCTTTGGTCACCCACCTATAGTGGAAAATCAATAATTCTTTCCACTTCAATCATATGATTTTGGCTCTCTTAAGCTTTGGGCTTTGGATTTTCCCAAGGATAACTCTGTCTGAGGTCCTTTCACCTTGACTGTTCTGTGACAGCGTTCTAAGGGACTCTTTGCTATCACCAGACATTCCCTAGTTGAAGCATGATATGCATTATTTTTTTTTATAAAGCTAAAAAGTAATTTGAGTTTGTTACTATAAATTTTAATACATAGCATAACATCTAGCACAATGATAGCAGGCCTTGCAAAAAGTTGATGAATTCTGTTACACCCCA
>NW_004524704.1:6291166-6293345 GCF_000260255.1 Octodon degus
TATGACAAAAACCATTAGGTAGAGTTAATATTTATGGAGCCTTTATCCAGACTTGTATAATTTGTAACTCCTGACAAGGTACGGCTTTTCTGCTGCTCAGCTCTTTGTAAGTCTACTAACTATTGATGAACTCACATTTATTGGCACTCCTGAGAGTTCTGCTAAGAGGTAGGGGTTGAGAGGAAAGGACTTCATGGGAGGTTGAAGACGTAGAAACAATCCATTTTGTTGATTGATGAGGTGCTGCTCCACCTACACTGCTGGATTAAATCTGTATAACCATTTGGAGGTATGGCCATTTTCACTGTGTTGCTTCTTCCTACCCATGAGCAACGGACATCTTTCCATCACTTACAGCATTGAGATATTTCCATCAGGCATCCCATACATCACTTGAACCCATATCCCCTCTGGGAAGGGAGACTGAAAGGTAAAACTTTGGGTTGTACTATTGAGGACCACATTGCTTTTGAAAAATTCACAGTCAAGTCTTAAGTATCTGTTTACTCCCAGCTATATGTCCATCTCTGTGTGTTAAGTGGTAGATAAAATTATTCAAAGGAAAAAAATGTATTTCATATAGGAAGGACCCCATCATTAGAATACCTAAATTCAATCTATGATATGCATATTTCATGAAGTTCGTTGAGTGTTTATATCTCTATCTTCATTCTCCTTTTGCAAGGTGCTTAACATTTCACGCTGGTAATGCCATTATAGTCCTCTATTGAATACTGTATGATTTTGCCCACATTCGTGTTATTTGAGATTATAGTGTTTAATAGGAAGCACCACACTTGTGTGGGTTCAGCTCTGCACCAGACCCTCATCAGGGAAGTATGTACCATTGAACTGAAGCTTTGCTGATGGCTTTGACTGGAAATTTAGCAGAATGCCCTTCAACATAGATATGCAAGCTGCCTCAACCTTGACTGGGACAATGCTGAAGTATGTTGCTCGCTGTGGCCTTGAGTACCCTACAGGAACTGTGCTCCACTGGTCACGGAGGGAAATAGATGGCTTTCTTCCTTTTCCATGTGCACTGCTCCTTTCTGCATTCTCTTTGCGTCTCACTAATTTCTTGAATCCTTGTCTGAAGGTGAGATTCTAGAAAAAGAAATGTAAGAAACTTATGATACAACATGAGTATAGAGGGAAAGTCTTAAATGTATTCTTTTCTGAACATTAATACTTTTAGCCTATAAACAAAGTGGCAATAGGTAGACTAATAGGGGGAAAAAAAACAACAAATCTACTGATACACTGAAATGTAGAAGCTGCACACACACAGCATGAGATACAACAGCTCCTTCCATGCTTGAAATTTATATAGAAGACACAGGGATCAGGCCTTGGGCTTCAATAGGTGAAAGAGTTGTTTCAGACTCCAGGAGGCTAAAGGAAGCAAATGCACAGCAAAGAAGGACTGGCTTGTTATGCACACAAAGTCTTCCAGGAAACAGCTACTTGTGGCCATCTCTGTCTAGTCAGGTATCAAACCCTAAATCTCTTCTTCCTGTAGACACATGACAGAAAAACCTCTTTACATCCCCTAACTGTTTACTAATGCAGACTTCCTTTACCTCTTTTATGAAAGGGCAACTTTCAGGGCCATTGCTGTGCCTTCCTATGTATGCATTTTCTCTGCACAAACAACTCAACACAATGCTTGTACTCCCTCCCAACACAATACTCATTTATTTACTTATTTTAGGATGTGTGTGTGTGTGTGTGTGTGTGTGTGTGTGTGCGCGCACACGCGCAGGGTCTCACTAGGCAGTTCCAACTCATAATGATCCTCCTGTTTTCAGCCTCCCTACTGCTTCATTACAAGTATGTGCCTCCACGCCCAGACTATGATGGCTAAATTCAATCCTTAACTCCATTGGCTTGGGAGCCACCCAGAGAATCAGTACAGCACACTTCTTAATATGTCTGGGTGTGCAATGGAGGTATGACCTTGGGTACTATGTATAGTCCCTGCCCCTTTCTCACTGCTGCTGTTCCTCTGTTATGCTTCCAGGATGCCTTGAACTAAGAAGTTTAGCTATTTCAAGAACTTCTGCTATATTCCCACCTTGGAGTCAATTGACCATGGGCTGAATTCTTTGAAACCATGAATGAAGTAATGCTCCCCTACTTTAATTTGGGGTGTTGGACAATTTTCACCAGCAATGGG
>NW_004524704.1:6294620-6298117 GCF_000260255.1 Octodon degus
ATGTATTAATTATTGAAACTATCCTACTAATCTGTTTTGAAGCTGTCTCCTTGCTATTTGTTTCTCAATAAAATTATTTTAAAAAATAAGGAAGGCAAAGGTAAAAAGAAAGAATTTGCATGCTTGTGGGTGCCGCACATTTTCTCATGGACCAAAGATTCCTACAAAATCTTTGATCCACCTCCAGGAGGCCTTCTCCCCTCCTCCGCCACATGTCAGAGATGGTTCACTGGCAGGAAGGAATCCATCACTCATGTACTAAATGAAAGAGACATACATGGGAATTATGCAAAGAGAAAGAGACAGCACTATTTGCTCCTCAGTTCAATTAGCTAATGAAAGCTGGGACAGGTACTGAATCATTTTATTGATGCAAATTCCTGTTCCTGTCACTCTGTGTGGCTGCAGAATCATGTATTCTTAGAGCCTAAGGGTACACTTTTCCTTAGTTTGACAGTGAAGATTCTCTGTAGCACCTCACTAACCACATTTGCATGTGCTCTACATATGCAGGTACTGAGCTTCTTCATCTGAGTCCTTTAAGAAAACAGAAAAGGGGAAAACACATGGAAATTCTGGTTTTTATTTGGTTGTTTTGTTTTGATCTTATTTTTTTGTTTTTGATTTTTATTGTTGTTGTTTTTGACAAGACCTAATTATATAGCCCAGGTTAGCTTCAAACTTGCTAGGATGGTCTTGAACTCAAAATCTTTCTACTTCAGCCTCAAGAGTGCTGGGATTACAGGTCTGAACCACCATGCCTTATATAATGCTATACTGAAGAGTGCACAGGAGTTCCAGAAGTAAGAGGAACGTGAGGCACCAATGAGAGATACCCAATGCAGTGCATTGTGTTTCTGTGCTGGCCATGCTCTTATATGAAACCACTGTCAATTTCTGAGTCCCGAAAGATAAATCTGGACTGGGTACAAGGAATCTCTCTACCTCAGAACAGTCTCCAGTAGGCAGGAAACTCAAGGGACTCTCTGTTGCTTCCACCTCAACTCTTCTACTGCCCTCATCCACCCCAATGTGTCTCCTCTTGCACTCTCAGACTGTATTATTCCTTCCTGTTGAAGCATATGGTAGGGATAATGTAACCTCCTAACATTTACACCACCAGTAAGCTACTGTGGTGATCTTTGTCTGTATATTATATAGAGGCTTTGCCATACCCATTGTTGGGACAAGTAGAAATGGTTGGGCCTTTGTCACTGCAGGAATGGCAAGAGCTATGGCTAGAACCTCAGTGGCTTTGAGGTAAGCTAAGTCCTAGGACTCTGTCTCTGTTACTTTCTCACCATTGAGACAAAATACCCAAAATCTGCAATTTAATTTTGGCTCACAATTTCAAAAGTTTCAGTCTGTGTTCAGCAGGCTCAAATACAGAAAACAATATGGTGAAATGGCCCACAGCAGAGGAAAGCTGCTGAAGTCATGGCTTCCAGGAAGCAGAGAGAAAAACCAGAGAGGGAGAGACTGCTTCCTGTTCACACAGCAGTGCTGTGCCTCAACCAACCAGGTCTCACCTCCCAATAACACCCAGGATAAGCATACCAGTGAATACGGCACCTCCATGGCCCATTTACCTTCAGACATCCACCTCTCAACACATGTAGATTTAAAACTGTAGTTCTAAACCATAACAGACCAAAAATAGCGTAACTGGGTCATATGAACTATTCTCAAGTGTCAGGAAAGTTTGTTACATAAAACCCTGTCTTGTGGGTCACATTCAAAACATGCAGCCTCTAAGTAAGTCAATGAAAATGTCGAAGAAGCATTATCAGTTGTAAATATTATTTCTGAAATTCAAATATAGCAATGTACACTATATGTCTGTCTATTGCTTAGATGCTGCAAGGTCCAACATCATGTTTATTGTTTCTGAGAAGTTTTCTTAATCTTAACACCATTGAGATGTGGAGTTGGGTACATTTTTTATTATGGAAGGATAGGTTGTCTTGTGCATTGTGAGATTCTTAGTTGATTATCTGCCCCTTACCTACTTGTTGATACCTCCCTCTTTGAATGTTTATAATCCGAAACCCCAGATATTGTCAAGTGTGTCTTTGACGGAAGATCATCTCTGGTGGAGAACCACTACTTTAGAGGAAATAATTCAGTGTGTCCCAGACCCTATGTCTTGGATCTTCATCCTTTGTATTAACTTGAAGGAACGCTGAAGATACTTGGCACCTCTTGCATATGTAGTGTTATGGTTTTAAAATGATCTGTCCCTATGTTGCATGTGTTGGGAGTTTGGTGTCCAGCGGCAATGCTGAAGTGGCAGAAGCTTTAAATGAGGGTCCTTATGGAAAGCAGTTAGATACTAAGGGATCCACCCTCGTGCACAGGTCAGGTCATAGTCATGGGGCACTTCACTGAAGCTCTCCAAGAATGAGTCTGTCCCCGTAAGTGCAGGTTGCTGTAAGAGTGACCTTAGCCCTCTCCATTCTCTTGCTACCTTGCATGTTGCTCATGAGCCCTTCTGTACCTGGCTATTTTCCTTTCTGCTTCTCTACCATGATTCCAGCAAGGGAGTTCTCATGAGACATAGACATCATGCTATTTAGAGCTTCCAATGAACATAACAGCAAGCAAATAAATCACTCTTTTTTTTATAAATTATATAGTATCAAGTATTCTGTTACACTAAGACAAACTTGATGAAGAAGCAAGACAAATCAGAATGATGTTATCTATACCAGACTCACATGAAAGTCCTCAGAATATGAAAAAAGAGACCAGCAGAGTTAACATAACCACATAATACCAAACTAATTTGATCCTTGTTCTAGCTCTGTCGTAGAGCATTTTAGAGTAGGTTTGTGAGTAAGCAAGAAAGTACCTGGAAACAGCTTGTGAAAGTTAAAGTTTATTAAGGTACTAATAAGAAAAGATAGGGTTACCTGCAACTTACTAGCAGAAAAGGATAAACCCTAGTGCCAGCAGGCTGAAGTGCAGTCTTCTGAAGATAATCAGAATGTCCAGGGGTGGCAGCTGGGTTAGTAAATCACCAGATGGACAGGAAATTATAGAACGTCTGGTGGCAATGAGTGACTCAGGGAAACTTCCAAAGAGAACTTGAAATGTCCAGTGGTGGCCAGCTGGACTACGGCACTCCAGCTCACTTTGTGTCACACTCAGTTATCGTAGGGGCAGGTCTCAGAAATTAGGCTACAGAAGCAGTGACAACATTAGTTTGGTTTTTCCATTGTATGTCCAGAATTCTAACAAATGTATTAGTATAAAGGTAGGAAGGCATATTTTACTGATAACACTAGTTCACTCAGTTCCCATTGTCCTTGAAATAATAATTATCTGGGCAGTTGGATGCCTGCCTTAATATCCCCTGTGCTGACAAATGGCTTGGGAAAGCTAGATGCCCTAGTTTTCTTCAGGGACAGTACTATCCTATGCATTGAAGAAATCAATAATTTGCAATAGTAGACCAAGTGTCACTGGATAGGTCAGAGTGCTTCAGTAAAGAGAAT
>NW_004524704.1:6305179-6305900 GCF_000260255.1 Octodon degus
CTAGGAAGAATATATGTAATGTGTTAATTACTAAAACTGTCCTACCAATTTGGTTTGAACCTGTCTCATTGCTATTTCTTTCTCAATAAAATTATGGGGAAAAAAAGAAATTTATCCCACTATTAAATTTTAGAGGAACTGAAAAGATTTGTTGAATAATCCTGCTGGCTATACGTACTGCTGGAATTTTATAGAATATTATTTTCACCAGTGTAGAACTAATATTTGTATCCACTAGGTTTTGCATTAGTTAAAGTTCTTTAGAAGAACAGGACCAATAGAAAGTATATTTTATAATTATGAAAGGGGTTTTATTATGTAGATTTACATAATCAGGGGTGGAAGCATCTATATGGTCATCTTAGAGATCAGAAGCAGAAGTTACAGTGGCTGCTTATGTCCCAGAGAACTGCAGCTGCTCAAACCAAGAAAATGGAAACTATACCAAAAAGCAAAACTGTACAAGAGAAATCATTCTTTTAAAAACTTTGTGTGTGTGTGTGTGTGTGTGTGTGTGTGTGTTTTATGTATTTAGTAGAGCATCTACTGGGTCTTACTAAACAGATCAGACTCATAGTGATCCTTCTGTTTTCAGCCTCCCAAGTGCTAGGATTACAAGTATGTGCCACCACACCCAGTCTCAATTACCATCTCAGTGAACCCCAGGGGTGGGGCTGGCACCACAGGCCAGGAGATCGCTGTGGCCCCTGTGTCTGCCTAC
>NW_004524704.1:6306315-6310975 GCF_000260255.1 Octodon degus
AGAGAGAATACAAATGTTACTGGGAGACAGTTTTCAATGCATGTCCCACATTTCTGTATCTTGCAAGAAAAGGCACTGTCTTTCTTTGTTCCCAAATGTACTTTTAAAATATCCCCTAATGGCTTTGGAAAATACAACTATCACCTTCTTTTCAGAGGAAACAGCAGGTTTCTCTTTAAGAACGAGAAAGGTAACCATCTCCCACCAAGGCAAAGGCCAAGCAAGCGTATAATTTATTCACATCCCTATGTTGGAGTGTCTTATCCTGTAACACACCCCACTGACAGTGCCAGTATTGCCTGATCCAGTTCCCATCCCAGGAAAAAGTTAACAGAACTGTGTTGATCCTGTTGTTTTATATGGAGCGCATTTGTAGTTAGTATATCTACATAGCCAGCCCACTGAACAACAGACTTTCCACGTCACTATCTCCATGTAGTCTGAACCACTACAAAATTCCATTTTGTCACACTTATTAGGTACCCTTGTTCCATCATCACATCTCTGACTGAGCCAAGGAAGATGTCTGTCTCTGTTACTCTTCCAAATAAGAGGACCTGATGTCAACTATCACAATGGAGAACTGCAGTCCTTTCAACTTTCATATTTAAGTCCCTTCACAGGCCTACATCCTACTTATTGAAAGGGAGGCTGAATAATTGTCATCATACCGTGTACCCGGAAATTCATGGGGGTTATGTTCCTAGGGCAACTGCAAATTGTAAACAACTGTGAATTTCAGATTCCTTCATAAAAATCCCTAGAAATGCCTATTTTTATAGTTTAAACCCTACATATACTATGTCTCCCTTGGTCATGTAATTTAATTGAATAAAACACTAAAGTATTAAACTCTGAGGAGGTTTAGGGTGGTTTGGAGGCCCCTCGGGAATCTCAGGTCTTTAATAAGAATGAAAGAGGTAGCTGCATGGCCCAGCAATCTGTCATGATGTGGGAATGCTCTGTGTCTCCTGGAGGTGGGCTACACGGCAGCAGCCAATCAGCAGCAAGGAGAACTGCCTAGCACTTCTAGATTAGCTACTTACAAACCTGTCAAAATACCAATTACCGAGGATATCTGCAGCTCCTGTGAAACTGGGATTTTATGCGAACAATTATTAGTTAGGTTCTGAGGACAAAATCTACAAATGACTGACACTGCAAGTTTTGAAACATGACCTCATGGCAGATGCTGGATAACAAATTCCTCCGACCTTCCTTATAGCCATTCAACAGGATAAGTTCTCAGTAACTTTGTAAACTGTCATATATGAGAGAAGTACAAGCCTAGTTCCGTAGCACCATCATCCACTGGAAAGGTAATTACTTTTGAGGTTTTCACTCATCTCACTCCCATCCTTACCTGTGCATTCATTGTTGCCTCACTGAGGTTACATGCTTTGCCTTAGTGAGGTAGTATGCTCTGCTCCTCTGTAGTGCTACATAAATCTTTTCTAATATTTCTATCTCCCTGTGCCTTCTGAAAATTCTTCAGTAAAAGTGCATGGAAGTTCTGAGGTTTCCACTTTAAACCACTGTCATGGCTAGACCTCAAGAAATCAGAAGAACAATTTTATGTTTTCAATTACATACTCAGGTTGTCAAAACAGCTAACTCTGAAAGTCAGCCCTAGAGACAATGGGAAATTCCTGCGATGAATTCCAAGGAGACCAGTGGTCATATTACAATTTATCTGCTATGCATTACATTGATTTCAAGTTAAGGTTATTTTCTTCAGGCAAAGGCAAGGTTTGATAACACTACTATGACAACTTAAGGAATTTAGACTATTCAAAGCACCAAAAATCTTAAGGCTCAAGACCCCATTCTTTTTCTTTGTTATGGGAGACTTATTAACTCTGTATTTGCTTTGCTTTTGTGCTCTTACAACATGATAATCAGGAGTGCCACTATACTGATAAAAATCACCTTGCAATGATAAGTGTTTTACCCCTATATTATTCTATTTGACTTATTGGTCAGTGTGTTGTCACTGACACAAAATACTCAACGTATAGAACTTAAGGAAAACATGTTTAATTCGGTTCATAGTTTCAAGCCATCAGTCCATGCTTCGCTATCTCTAAGGCAGACATGATGGTGGGAAAGTGTGGAAGAGAAAATATGCTCAGAAGGGGAACAGCACCAGAGTAGAAAGGGGAAGAGACACTGTACCCACAGCACTGAAATACTTTCTAAAGATAAGCTCATGCAGTCCTCTCCTCATAACAAGGAACTGTGCCTGGATACATTAGAAAACAGAACCTGATGCAAAACTTGCTATACTCTTAACAGTTTATCAGAAAATATGAGGGTATTATGTTACATAATTTTTTTTCTTTTGTTTTTTTCTCCAACGAAATATCTGAGGAAAACAACTTAGAGGAAGATACATTTATTTTGGCTCATCATTTCAGTTTATGGTCAGCTAATTCTAAGGCAAACGTATGATGGCAAATGGAATGGCAGAAGGAAGTTACTCAAATCAGGACAAGCAGGAAGTAGAGAGCAGGAAAAGAGACAGAGGAAGGGCCAAGAACCAGACATACTAAGCAAGGTCATGACACCATGGCCCTTATAGACATATTCAGAAGTGTACAATACTATACCCTTAGGCATCTCCCAATCTAATTAAGTGGACAATCACAAGCAACCATCACAAGTCCACTTTTTGTCTACTTGCATCCCAAAATAGACCCTTAAGTTACACAGTCTTCAACTAGAGAATGACAATGCTATAACCCACCTAACATAGTGTAGCTATCTTGTGCACAATTAAAAAGGTGCTAGTTCCTTCTCCAAAGTTTTAACAGTCCCAGCATTCAAGACGAGTCCAAGTTCAAAGTCTCCACTGAGACTCAAGGCAAATTCTTAAGCTGAATCCCTGTAAAATTTAAAAAGAAAGTTATATGCTCCCAAACACATTGGCACAAGGTAAACATTGACACACTCAAAAGGGGAGAATAGAGAATAGAAAAGAATCAGAGCAAAGCACTGATACCGGTAGCTCCTTGTCCAGGATTCCAGAAACATGGTGGAATGATACGATGTCCATGAGGCTTTGGAAATCCTTACCCTAAGACCTATCCAATTGTACTCCACATACACTCTCTCCTGGACTGTGTTTGCTTGCTGCCTGAAGTTTTCCTCAGCAGATTCTCCATGTTTCTAGCACCTCCAGCTTGCTGGAGTCTCCACAACAGCTTCAGCTTAACTCTTACAGCCTCATGTACTTTGCATAGATCTCCTGAAAGGAGCTGAAGTGCCTAATCTCTCAGGCCTTTCTTTGAACTTTGACTGGAAGCCACCATGACCTAGTAATTCTTATTTTCTGTATGATATAAAACCAGAATCAGATGCACCATGCCAAAGTCTGCCACCTACCTGAGAAGTAACGAGGTCTCCTTTTACCACAACTGCAGCAAACTCTTACTTTCTGGAAGCTGAGTATGAAGAAATGAATCCTGAGGAAACAACTTCTTACCACATCTTGAGCCTTTTACAGCTCAGCATATTAATATGGCAAACTATGTTTAATAGTTTGCCATGTTGAGTGTGTTCTTTCTGTTATTCTTCTTGGAATTGTGGGTATTTTGATCCCTTTCCAGAGTATCTTTTAGTATTCTGTGTAGGTTTAGTTTGATCGTCATGAAATTATTTAGCTGTTGTCATGGAAATATTTCACTTCTCCATTAAACTTGAAAGAGAGTTTTGCAGGGTGTATCAGTCTTGGATGGAATTTTTTTCTTGTAGGACTTGAAGTACTACATGCTCTGCTTCATGGTTTGTGAAGAGAAATCTTCCATTATTCGGATGGGTTTTCCTTTCAATGTGATCTGTTTCTTTTTTCTAGTGGCTTTTGTTGTTCTTGTGCTGAATTTCTAGGATCTTGATTATTATATGTCCGGTTGTAGTTTTAATTGGGTTAATATTATTTGGAGTTCTATATGCCTCGGTTACCTAAACGTCAGATCATTTACCAGTATTAGGAGAGGCTTTCCGCTATTCTGCCCGTATTCTTTTTATGTCATTTGTGTTGCCTCCTTCTTTCTCATTGATGTCTATTAGTCTTGTGGTGTTCAGCTGTTGAGTTATTATTTCCTGAATCTTACTTGATTTTGAGAGATCTTTCCTTACCTTTCACTAGCTGCAATGGTGTCATCTAGGTCAGAAAGTCTATCTTCACTTTCATTCTAATAGTTTTTCCAACTTTTTTAAAATTAATTTTATTGAGAAACAGCAATGTGACAGTTTCAAAACCAATTATAGGATGGTTTCAATAAACATTGCATATCGTCTTCATAGTAGTTATTCATAGTACAAGATGCAGACGTGATATCCTGTCCAAACACTCTCAGTACATATCTTTCTTCTCATTGAATTAAGGGAAAGTAGCTGTATATCTATCCGAACTATTTTGTATATACAGATACAAAATGGTTGGTCATTCATATCCTCTTTTTTTGTTTAGTTTTGTCAGAGATGGGTATTCCATTGCCATTTAAATATTGTAGGTGCGTGAATTCAGCAAAATAATCCAATATAGTCCAGTACCCCATAATACTAGTGGGTTATCCATAGGACTGGCAATGTCAGAAGTTGTTGACTTGAGCCTTTTATACCTCATTTTTATACTTTTCTGCTGGATGGTTAAGAATAT
>NW_004524704.1:6311620-6312682 GCF_000260255.1 Octodon degus
TCATTTTCTATTTCAGAGAGATTTATTTTGACTCCTATGACACCTTTTTGTGAAAGTTTGATAGTAGGTAGCTGTATCAATGTACTCAGACCCTCTCTGGAAAGAGTCTGTTTTCAGTTATCTCTCCTGTGTCAGAGATTCTTGATGTATGTGTACTAAGGTTTTGCCTCCTCTATAGACTGAGAGCAAGAGATTGGTTTCTGTTTGGCACTGTCCTCCATCCTTCAGTAGAGGGCTTTGGTGAGGTTATTACCAAAGCACCTCCCCAAATTTAATACCCAAGGGAAAACATGTGGTTAAGACAGATACGGTTTCCTATTTATAGTAGAACAATTAGAAATACTAATAGCAGCTAGTAAAATTTAGAAATTGACAAGCTTTTGTAACTAATGGGTTTGTACTTTAGACCATAGGAGCAAACATTATAGCTGTATAACAAAGCAGATCTTGTACGAGGATTTGTATTTAAGTCAGTTCTCCTGCGTTCTGTCTGGGCACCTCCCCTTCATGCACCTGGAGTCTTTCAGGCAAACTAGATCACCCCAGTTACCTGCTGTCACCTCTGTGCTGCGAGTATGCTCTTGTAGGTCTGAGCCTTGGTCTAGGCAGTAGCCTCAGATCACTGGGTCTAGATCTATTGAACTGGAACTCAACTGGAAAGACCCAGCTTGGGTTTGGTTTGGTGTGTTCAATTTCTTTCTGCGGAGTCCAGTCCAAGTGGACCACTATGCAGCCTTAATTATTGTAGTTACATAATTAGTAGAAAAATTGTGTATGTATACCCACCAACTTTGTTCTGTTCCTAAATTGTTTTGACCATTTTGGTATTTGCATATTTAAATCAGATTTTAGATCATCTTATCACGGCTTAGCAAGAAACCCTACTATAATTTTAAATGAAATTACACTGAAACTATAGATCACTTTGGATAGAATTGGCATCTTCAAGTATTTGTTCTTTTTTATATTAATTTTATTGAGAAAAAGTAACAATGAGACAGTTTCAAAATAGGTAGTAGGACATTTACAATAATTAATACATTGCATATTGTTGTTTTGTAG
>NW_004524704.1:6314284-6315209 GCF_000260255.1 Octodon degus
AAAAAAAAAAAAAAAAAAAAAAAAAAAAGAGTTTGGTCTTGAGTTGCATCCACTTACCGATAAAAGCCTCAAATTTATCCTTGTATCTTTTGTTCCTTTTACATATCTCTGGATTTGATTTGCTAATATTTTGTTAAAAGTTTTTGCATCTTTCTTCTAGACAGACAGACAGACAGACAGAGAAAAGGGTCTATGTTGCTATTTTGATAAAATATCTGTCAGGTTTTATTTCAGTACAATACTGAACACATAAAATAAATTGGATCTTGTCCTCTCCTAACTGATGTTATTCACACTTTAGTCTCAAGGGAATGTAATTTTATTAATTACTCATTTTTTGTGATTTTATCATGAATTTTACTTTTATTTTCCTTAAACGTATTACCTTTCAGACTGGGAGATAGTTGGGCAGTCTAAGCACCTGCCTGGCAAGTGCAAGGACGCAGGTTCAGTTCCCAGTGCCACATGCCATGCCAGTCCCAGAAACTCAGGCATACTGTACCAGCCACAAAAACCACGTATGGTAGTGCACGCCTGTAATCCCAGCACTGGGGAGGCTGAGGCAGGAGGATCACTATGAGTCTGAGCTGCATAGTTAGACTCTGTACCAAATAAATAAATACTACCCTTCCATTATTGTTTTATTATTTGAACTAAGGAATAAATTGCCCTTCTGTAAAATAACAAAAACTGATTTTTATGTTTAGACATTCATTCATTCTTTTTAAATCTGAGGCTTTATTCACTATTATTATTTTTTTAGATGGGAATGTTGTTGTGTTGCCCAGGCCGGCCTCAGATCCTGGGCTCAAGTGATCGCTCTTCTGAGCCTCTCAATATCTGGATGTATATGTCCATACCAGCAAAATTGCCTCACTGGAACTTCATTTTGTACAGTATAGATATGTGGTTACAAATTTTCTGC
>NW_004524704.1:6315847-6325202 GCF_000260255.1 Octodon degus
AATAAATAAATAAATAAATAAATAAATAAATAAATAAATAAATAAAATAACTGTTTATAATACCCTCTTTATGTCCTCTCCCGCTAGTCCGAACACCTCCGAAGAGACAGGAGCAACATGGTCTGTAACAGGAACTATTATATGGGCAACTAGAAAGCTGAAGCATACTGGTGGGGTGGGGGTATTTTCTGCTACCTTATAACTCTGAGACTTTACATGTCTATAGATCTATACACTTGGCATTATAACTCAGGGACTTTAGGGTACCCCATTAAAGCTCCTCAACAGCTATACTTAACCTCAGTATGTACCAGCTTCTTAGCATCTTCTGCTAGTCTGCCAATTCCTGTCAAACATCACAGTCACTGCCAATTATGCCTGGTAGTTCTTCCACATGCCACCCGTTGATGACCAGTCGTTGTCATGTGTGACTGATTGATGTTCCCAGTTACTGCCATTGCTGAATACTACCAGTTTTCACCTCCTCATCTCTACTGATTGCTATCACCGATTTCTGCTGCCAATTAGGGGAGTACTTTAGTGCTGACTGCCTTGATTCTTTAAAGCTTTTCGTTTTAAGTGACCACTCTGTCGATACTTCCTGGAAGTTCAAGCAGATGTATGGGACCTTCTGAGCCCACACTACTCTGGAAATAAATCATGAGTAGATTTACAGGACTTCCAGAGTGAAACTTGAACAAGCCTATTCTTTAGCACAGCAAGGTCAGTACCCAAGGGGGATCCATCCTAGATCACTAAGGGCGAATTGTTTAGCATTTTCAAAGATACATACAGTGTGCTGTGTCATGCATGCTATAGGTTCATGACTGCTGTCCTAGACCAACCAGAGTTCAAGAGGAAGTTGTTTGTACAGCAGCAGATAGCTTGTAATTGGTCCAAATTTGAGTCTGCTGATTGTCTAAATTTCACACTATTGGTTTAAACCTACTGATTGGTCAAAATTACATTCTGCCATTTAGTTCAAAACCAAGCCTGGTGCAATCAGGGTAAAAATCTTCCAGAGATGTAAGGTGTCCACAGCAACTGCAGCTGTCATGGCAACAATTTGGCAATGTTGGGATGAGCAGCTGCTTCACTGACAGCTGCTGCATCATTGGAAAAAGTGGGGGCTCCAAAGTCCAGGAGGCTGCCCCTGTTCAGAGACTCACCAAGAAAGCTGTCCATGGTAATCATGGTTTATGGGAGTCTGAGGATTCAAGGCTGCAAACAATGAGCCCAGATCCCTCCTTGACCTGTGCTTGTCAGCAGGGGTCCCTGGCAGCTTCTCCAGAGAGGCTGCAGCAAAGCCCGGAGCAGCTAGAAGCAGGGAGGTACAGTTGGCTGCCAGGGTAGCTATGCCTCCCATCAGAGCAGTCTGAGACATGCTGTGATGTAACCTTGGGTAGCAGAAAGACAACTTGCTCCAGTCCAACTAGCTGCACTGATCAAAAGAGAAAGGCAGCATACTCGTCAGTCAAATTCCCTTCTGGCAATTACAGAGAAAAGGAATAGTCAGGGCACTTTTTATCTCTTTCACTCGTTGGTATGCTGGATAGAAAAACAAACATGTAAACATACAATGTCCGTAGGAACCACCGAAATGCACAACAGAGAGCACAGACACTTATAGAGGGATAGAGTTTGACTCACTGTTATGTATAAAAACAGAAAAAGTCTGAAAAGGTAATTTTTTAAGCAGATATGAGAATGAAACTTGGGGAGCACATTATATGATTAGTCGAACGAGGGTACTTACTGGAAATAAGAATTGGTGGAATGAAAAGGCTCCAATGCAAGAACACGTGTAGCTTATCCAAGGACCATCCATCAAGGCGATTGCTGGACAGTGCAGGAGGGAATGCAGGCAGGAAAAGATAAGAGGTCAGGGCAGGGAGGGGTAATCTTAATAGACGGATGTACTATGATGACACCTTGGGTTGGGCTGTTTTCTGAAGAAGACACAACACCAACAGAGGCTTATGTACCAATAAACATGCTCTGCAACATCTTCAGTTACATGGCTATTAGGTAAATAGGAGAATTAGGGCAGACATAAGAAATATGAAAAGGAAGCTATGACAAAAATCCAACTGAGAGATGATGGGGATTTGCAGCATAGTGGCAGTACAGAAAAAATGAAATACAGTCACAGTTTTGAAGCTAAAATTGGCTAAAGGTATTAGCAAATGGATGTCAGGTGTGAAACAGAGACCCGTGTCTCGGATGCAACAACTTGTGAAATGAGGTATCTTCTTATCGGTGAGACACGCAGAAGAGTAGAAGAAATAAAGAGATGGTCATTGGTGCATAAAACCCAGTTAAACACTGAAATGAATATGCAAAGCAGGCAACTGACTACATGAATATAGAACTCAGGAGAGTTTTGGGTGAAAAGAAATGAATTTTGGAGCTGTCAGACTGTCAACTTAAACTAACAACTCTGCTTGAAAATAAAGTAAAATTTTCAGTATCAGATATGACTGATCATAACTCAGATTCAAGATACCTGAAATAACATGTTACACATAGAAGAAGCTATAAGAACGTTATGCTCATAGAGCAAACCAAAATTATAATTCAAGACACTTACCAATTACATTGGCAGGAAAGTTGGTTAAGCAGGTTATAGCAAGAAAAAGGAGTTTCTTCTATAGGTTTAAGATGTTATCTTCCAGCATGTTTAGCTTTGGGGTTAGTGAAGGCCAAAAATCTGCTAAGCTCACCAGTATGTTTGAAGATGTTTACACAATAATCATTAGAATGTTCTGTGACACATAGAAGTTAATAAATGTCTATTAAAGGGACTGAAATAGCCCAAGACAATTTTAGGTTTCCACCTACCACACTGCATCTCTCCACAGTCAAAATTATACAGTCAAAGTTGGGCTGTGTACAGAATCTTTATAAAAGTGTAACTTCTTCAGAGAACATCAGTTCATAAAGATACTAGGTTGAAGCATATGACTTACCAACTTTCATTTCAAAATGGTTCCATAATAGTGGTTTCATTTACACTAAGATTTTTTTTTTTTATGTATTAATACAGGATCTACAGGATCTCACTACACAGATTGGGCTCATAGTGATCCTCCTGTTTTCAACTTCCCAAGCTCTGGGATTACAGGCATGAGCCACCATGCCCAGTCTCAATCTCCATCTAAGTGCACCTCAGGAGTGGGGCCTGCACAGTGCTTTAATCCACTGACCTATCTGGCTGGCCTTTACACTAAGATTAGACAATTAAACAGACAGAACAAATTCTCTAAAATTATGAAGTAAAAGCTGGAAAATTGGAAGATACTCTATACTATAACATTTAAAGTTCTGGAAAATGGGAGAGAAATTGCTAAAGAAAGCAATATAGAGATGTGCATGTGCGTGCGTGCGTGTGTGTGCGTGTGTGTGTGTGTGTGTGTGTGTGTCTGTGTGCACGGTTAGTGTAGGTGTCCTTTCTAGGGGTATCAGTATTCTAATTTGGAGTGTACATTGTAGATGTTACTAGACAGAATTGTGCAATAAAATTATCATGTAAAGTAAGCTATAATAAGAGTTTAAACTATTTCTTACGATCTTAGATTAGCAAGGGAAATTTAAATCACTTATTGTAAGTTAGTAATGAATTTTCAGCAGGAAAATTGGAAGTAGTTGAAATATATAAGAATATGACTATTCACACTTTAAAGAAATTCTGTACTACTGTTTCAACAGGGTTAAAAACATAAGAGTTTTAAATTTCAGTTTTTGCAATGATCCCCAACTTGTAACTCCAAATTAATGTTTGTGTTTGCACAAATCTTTTTTTAACTGATTATTCAGAGTCCAAGCGAGGATAAGGAACTGGGGTTTTATCAAGTTTTAAGGACAGGTTTTAGGATTTCTATGTCTACTCACTAATAAACGTGGGTTTATGTATGTGTGTACATGAGTAATGTCATAGAAAAAGTGTGAATAAATGTACACACATACACATGTACTACAACCCAGAAATGTATGGTTTAGATTAGAAAGATCTCTCCAAAGTCTCCTATATTCTGTGGCAGAATTTTTGCAAGGTGATCGAATCAAAGGCACTGTACTAGCCTATGAATTAATTCATTCATAAGTAAAAGCCAGTTAAATATTGTGCTGTTTGGAAATGGAGCCTGGTCAAAGGCAGCGGTTCACTGAGGATGTGACCTGGAAGGGTGTCCTTTCATCCCCGCTGCTTTCCTGATCTGCTTGCTGGCCATATGCAAGCAGCCTTCCTCTGTTAGGCTCTTTCTCCATTCCATTTCTATTTTGGAGCCAGCATTACAGGGACTGAACCCACCAAACTGTGAGCCAAAACAACCCTATGCTTTTTTTAGTTGTCACAATGACATGAAAGCTACCTGGAATCAGATCTGATCTGGATTCATATCCAGTATACGTATAATGCACTACCACAGGCATAATGATCCCAAAATACTTATTGTCCTACATGTTTCATGCTGCTTTCAGAAAATATCCAAGATTATAATTTATAAAGAACATGAATTCACTACATCGTAATTCTCAGGTGTAGGAAGCCCACTGTCAAGGTGGTGGGATCTGGCAAGTACCATCTTGCTGTATTATAAGACAGTGATAACACCATATGCCTGACTGGCAATAAAGAAGACTCAGTTCTAGACAATTCTTTTAAAGGGCACTGACCACATTCAAGAGGGTAGAGCCTTTAGGGTCTGATCATTTCTGAAAGTCCCTACTTCCCAACACTATCACATTCATGATTACATTTCAATATGAGTTTTCGAGGAGACAAATTTTCAAACTATACCAGCTACTTTCAAGCTAATTTATAAACAACTGCTGTCCTGAGCCCCTTTAATATCCCCATTGTCACTTACATTAATTTCTTCTCCTTTGGACTTCCCAGAACTTCCCACCATTCAGAACTGAAAGAGTAACACCTAGAACCGAAAACTCCTCAATCTGCCAGATGTCATGTTTGTGCTTTAGTAGTTATCTTCTGGGTGTTAAAATTTTAATATACCCAAAGGATGAAATTCCACTAGAAATGTTCATCTTAGCAGAAATGTACAGCTTAATAGACTTGGAAAAGATAAGACATGGAAGTCATCTTTTCTGTGCTTTCACTTTTTCAGCAGTGTAAGAAACTAAAAGGAAAGGAAACTAAATGATTGTGCAGCTTTTTGCAGTATCACAGATCAAACTGGGAACTTGCACTGGCCGGTCAAGTGCATATGGTGCTGAGCCATCTTCCCAGTCCTGAAAGTGTAGTTTTAAGAGAAGAAGGTATGTCACTAGAGATTTGTGGGATAAGGAATTAATTGATCTTGGCGATATGCATATTTCATAGCATAGTAATCAGGTTTGTGATATTACCTAGCAAGTACAAATAAGGCTGTCATGCAAGTAGAAATGAATGAAGGTCATACTAGCCTGATGTTGCAGACTCTATCTGGTCCCTGGTGCCTCTTCTCTGGCACTGGCCTCTAACTCTGCTTCTTGCTTGCAGGAGGTGAACAGTTTTCCTCTGCCATGATGGTTTGGACTCACCCAAATCCTAAACCTGTGGAACCAGTGGACCTTAGAGACGTCTGAAAGTGTGGGACAAAGTAAACCTTCTCTCCCTTAAACTGTTCATGTGAAATATTTCTGTCATAGTGATGAAAAGCTGCCCAATATAAATATGTTCTACAAGAGGCAGTAAGACAAAAGAAAACAAGGCACATCTGGGTCTAGTGGGATATTGCTTGAGCAAGAAGAAAGGACCTCAAATGTAGAGGACTTCTGGCAAAGCAGTTATCTTCAGGTGAAAACCACGTTTCAATAGGGAAGGAAGGAAAAGGAAAGATTTTAGAGGAGATGGAGAAGATTTTGTGTGAGTCCAATTTTTGGACAGAGAGAAAGGTTCTGGGCAAGTGGGGACTTTCAGGCCTCTCCTAAGGTTACTGAACAATGGAGATCCAAATGAAAATGCTTTGAGACCTGGACTAAACAGAGATAAGGACTTTGGTGCACCTGTCAATCTGATAGCCTCTGATATAAGCTGAAACTTGTTCCCTTAAAAGAGATGTGCTCAATCTCTAATACCAAGTATTCCTGAATGTGGTTGCACTTGGAGATAGGACCTTAATCTCCTTTAAAATGAGAATACATTAAAATGGGGCCATTAGGGTAGAGCCTAACCTAAGTTTGAGGGGTATTCTTATAGGAAGAAATTTGGACACACAGGGTATACTTGCACTGAGAAAATAGTGAGGATCCAAGAAGAACATGGACACTTTCAACGTATGTGACAAATACTTCAGAGAAAACTAAATTTTCTGACACTCTGATTTTGACCTGCAAGGCTCCAGAACTGTAAAGTTTTATATGCTTAATTCATCTTGTCTGTGGTATTTTGTTATAGTAGACCTGGAAAACTAACAGTCTCCTTGGTGTCAGTGGTTAACAGTTTGAATTCCAGCCTCTTGTTTTGCAACTGCTGTCCTAGATTGTGTTGATGAGGTAGGAAAGATTGGTGGTAAGAGGAGGAAGGATTCTTTTCATCTGTGCTTTTGCTTAGGTTGTAAAGGCCGTGTCTTTTATTCATTTGTGCATATAATTTTCTATTCATTCTCTCTCTCTCTCCCCCTCCTCTCTTTTCATACTCTATTGAACAACAATTACAGGATTGTTCTTTTAATTTATGATTGTACAGTTAATTATATTCAATTACTAAAAATTGCTGACCAGGGCCAGCCAAATAGCTCAGCAGATTAAAGCACCTGCAAGCAGGCTAGGGGTCAGGAGTTCGATCCCTTGGCCTGCCTTGCCAGCCCCGCCTCCCGGGGTGTGCTGAGATGGCAATTGAGTCTGGGCGTGGTGCCACGCACCTATAATCCCAGCTCTTGGGAGGCTGTAAACAGGCAGATTACAACAAGTCTGATCTAGTAGTGAGACCCTGAACACCTTGTAGACCCTTCCCTAACAAAATATAAATAAATAAATAATTGCGGAGTAATTATTATGTTCTAAATACTATTCTACATATTAAACATTGTACTGAATAAAACATATAAAAACCATGCCCTCATGGAACTTACTCTCTAGTGGCTTCAACTTGTTGCTGTCTCTGTGGAATATTACACATTTTCCATTTGGCGTTCTTATGGCCTGTTCTTATGGAGCCCAAGGGAGATTTTCTCCGGTGAGGTCCCAGGGTTAAATCACACGAGTGTGCAAGATATCACAAGAGCATGCAAGAGCAAGGGCCATCTGAGTCTTTATTATAAAATTCTCAAGCATGCTATTATTTCATAATTACATTTTGTTGTAGTGCCATAACCAGCACATACGTGTTTACCCGCGCTAAGTCATGCTTTATAACTTTATCCCTGTGTGCCTATGGTAGTAACTGGGTCAGGCCCTCAGGTGTCCTTAGATGTCCTTGAGCTTTGAAGCAGTCTGAGTGGTTCCCTACATGGCCAAATCTCCACATCCCAATCCACGTTTTTTAATTATTCCCAAATATACCTTCTTAAAGTAAAAATGTATCATATCCTTAAAAATTAATTAATGGTGCTATATTGCTTTATAAATAAATACCTTACACTATAATATTCAAGGGTGATTTGATCCTGTATAACTTGTTTAGGATATACTTCAAGTTAGGGATTTGTACTCCCTCTGGGAAGGCTGCCCTTCTTTTCATTTCAAAATTGGTATTTCTGGATAGTAAAAAACATAAAATAGAGGATTTCATCATGTACACCTTCCCTAGTAAATAATTCCTCAAAAATTTTAGCTATTACCATTTTGGAAACTTGAGCTCTAATGTTTGCTTGGTTTGGGGGGCAGATACAGAAAGCACAGGTGTGAGGTAGAGGCGAGGACTCAGCTGCGCAGGGCACTTCCAACTCATCTGCTCCAGAAACTAGCTGGGGACCCTGGGTCCTTTCCCATGTGTTTTTCTGATAAAATTGGTGATTGCCTTAAGCAATAGGCATGGCTTCTGTGTGTTTTTTCATTTTTCTGTAGACCAGAAATGTGGATATTTTTTAGGAAGGGCACAGCCAGCAGCAACCTTTTAATATGTCTTATGTATCAGAGTGGAGACAGGAAATAAGTCACAGTGAGCTTGGTTTAACTGAAAAGGCTCTAAGAAGGGACTATTTACGGTGGTGTTACCAGGGTTAAAGGAGCAAGCAACAGTGAAAAACAGTCTTGTCCCACACAGAAGAGTCACTGGAAAAAAGAGGCCTTTAGAGGCAGTTATGGAAGGACACAGCCACGACCACCTCTGGTTTAGCTTAGGGGCAGAGGCGTGCAGTGCCTGCTTCGCTGTTTCTCTTCCTTCTTGTGATCTTTTGCCAACACTTCTCACTGGACAAATGCCACAGGAAGGCACGAGGCTAAGGGGCCCTGTACTCATCTGTAGAGGCCAGTGTCCAAGGGCAAAGCTTCGTAGATAAACAGACATAATGCACTTTGGGAGGGAAGCAGAAAATATTGTTATGAGTGCTTTCTATAAATACAGGTTGAAAAATAAATTGCTAACTTTCCCATATTATCTCCTTGTAACTTACTGGGCGTTTTATTTGCCGAGGAGAAGGATAGATAAACACTTTCTGTAAAGGATCATAATAAGTATTTTGGACTTTGGGCTTCAGAGGTAAAATTGAAAATATATTTATGAGAACATAACATAAATCATTTTGACACAAGTAAAACACTTATTCAAAGTCAGCAGATTGGGTTTGCAGTCTGGGACAGTTTGCCACCCTCCGCGCCAGGAAGTCTTCTCCCGAGACTGGGCCCCTCAGCAGCCGCTGCTGCAGGCCCTGTCTGGTCACACACCGCCCTTCCCTTCGAAGCGCGCCACCGAGGGGTGGGGAACGGCAGGGCTGGCCTCGGGTCAAGCTTTCACCCTCGCACGAATGGAGGCTGAAAGAGGTTTCCGTGAGAGAGGAAACCGCCTCCTTCAGGAAAGTGGAAACGTCGTACTTACAGCTCAGCGTGTGCCTCGTTACAACAGCGATAAGTCCGACCCAGCTTTATCACTCCTCGCGCTACTTAGTATCAGACTCGGTAGCCATTCCCGCGTTTTTGATGAAGGAACGACTCGGTTCCCCCAGGTGGTGCTTGGGAACACGCCCTTCTTTAAATTGGTCCAGGATTTTTATCCACAGCTGTGTGTGAGTTGCTTTGTTTATTTTTAACGCTCCCAAATTATCCTCCTTCTACTTCTGAGGGCAAAAAAAAAAGTGCGCGGGAGACGGCGCCCGTCAGCATCCTGTGGCCACCCGCAACGCTGCTCGCGACCGCAGGATACCTTCGCCGCCGGCCGGAACCATTATCCCGCGGTGACCCCGGCGGCCTTCCGGGC